>NW_021703783.1:95720541-95784934 GCF_005190385.1 Monodon monoceros
TGTGTGTGTGTCGATGTGTGATGTCTGGGTGTGTGATGTGAACAGTGTCTCTGTGTGTGGCGCGTGTGTATGTGTGTGTGCTGGGGAGGCTTTGGGCTGAGTCCCCCTTGAGACCTGGCACCGTGGAGGTGCTCCCAGCAGAGGGTAAAGAACCTGACCGTGGAATCAGGTTGCTTCTCACTGGCTGTTTGACTTCGAATGTGCCAGCGACCTCTCAGAACCTTAGTTTCCACATCCGTAAAATGGCCAGAAAACACCTGTCCTGAGAGGCCGTGGTGCAGGTGAGACGGGCAGCGCCCCTCGCACCCCAGCTGTGGGTCACCGGGTCTCCAGGAGAAACGAGAGACCATCAAAACAAAGGTCTTGTTTGTGGACAAATTAGAATGATTTGGGGTCATAAGGCACTGCTTCATTTTAAAGAATCCAACGTGAAACCTCACTTTCTTCCTGAAGAGAGAAGCCAGCTGCGTAAAAGGCCAGGCAGATGGGAAGGCGAGATGATGCCTTTGGGAGTCAGACAAGCCGTTGCCTCCGTGTGTTTGCAGGAGCCGCTGACTGTGTTGAGGGACGGACACGGGCATCGTGGGAGCGGCGGGCAGAGGGCAGGGCATTCGGTCCTGGCATCTGAGGCCGACCCCGCCGCTCCAGGATCACCCCATCTTCAGGCCTTCTGGGTTCCGTCTGCCTCGGGGGCTGCTCCTACCCAGACTCCTTTGCCAGCGTCCCCTGGTCCCTTCCCACACACTTCATCCTCTCCCCAGGTGACTTCCTGGCCCCTGCACGACATGATTCTGTGACAAGCCCCCTTGGCCAAATCCAAGCTGGGATTCAACCCAGGTTTTCCTCCGAGCTCCTCCCCAACTTGTGTGCGGCACCGACATCACCCCATCCACGCTCACAGGCACCTCAGATGGCAGACACTCCACAAGCCACGCCTGCCCCTGGGTCCCCACCTTGGAAAAATCCCACCAGCATCTCCCCAGCGGCTCAGGCCAGAGTCCAGGACACGGTCTTTGGAGCCCCTCACCCCCACCCAACCCACCAGCTGGTCCTGTGGGCTGTCTGCTTCCTTCTCTGCTCCTGCCACAACCCAGCCTGCAAGACAGTGCCAGCCTCTGCTGGACGGCCAGCTCCCTTCCCCTCACTGCCAGGGGTAGCTTTTAAAAAGGCACCTGTCCCTCTCCTGGAGGGCTTCCCTGGTCCTGGGATCAGGAAGCCCACCCCTCACCATGGCCCTGCACATCAGACACCCCCTGCAACTCCCATCCCTCCCCTCCTGTGCTCCCCTTTTCTCCCCACACTCCTGCACCTCGACTTTCCTTCTGGTGCATGAATGCACTGGCTCTCTCTGCCTCAGTGCCTTTGCACATGCCACTCCGGGGCCTGGAACGTTTCCCGATCCCACCTCAATCTCCTCCAACCTCGGCAGCTCACTCTTTTCCATCCTAAAGGTCTCAGCTGCCCAGAGAGGCAGGAGCAAAATACAGAGAGCCATGAATGCCGAGCCGAGGACCTGTCCTTATCCTGCAGGCCACAGGAGCCTCAGAAAGGCTTATGGCTGAGGAGGGCTGCCCAGGTGCCTCTGCAGATGCAGGGCTGAAGGCTGCTGTGGCGGGTGGCGGGAAATAGAGGAGGGGTCCGTGGGGAGCTGTGCCTGGCTCTGGGGGCATCATTGTTCAAGCCCAGCATGTACCCTTCCTGCCCGTACCCTTTACTCTTCTGCCTGGTGGCATTTCTCATGGAGCTCTGGGTCTTTAAACCTCTACATCCTAAAGGTTAATTTTTAATATTGCTTCCACAGGCGCTCTGCATCCTACATTAGATGCCATAAGGTGCTCCAGAGTTTGTCCTTTTCATCTGCAGCTTCTGTCCATAACTCCCCCCTCCTCCTGCTCTACAGAAAGACTCTCTCTCTTTGCTTCCTGCTATGAACTTTTCAAAGCGCTTTCCACATCCGTTCTTGTCCCCTATCGGCGTCTCCATCAGCCAGGTAGAAGGTCAGAAAGGTTCTAAGTTGAAAGGCACCATAGAAGCATTCTGTCCCTTCCCTCGACTTACACGAGGGGACAGTAAAGCTTGGGGAGGCACAAGGCTGCCCAAGGTTAAACAGCAAGCCAGTGGTAGAGGGGGTTGAACGAGCAGCTGTGACTCCCAGCCCAGGCTCTGCTCTGGGCCCTGGGATCCCCAGTAGGACTCAGATTGTCCTTGTTCTTGCTTGGTGCAGTGGGGACAGATGTGACAACAGACTACGTGGTCCTGGCTGTGATGGGAGCGTGGAGCAGGGGAAGAAATCCTCCAGAGGATGGAGGGAGGCGAGTGACCTGAGCAAGGCTTTGAGGGGTGAGTAGGAGCTCGTGGGGAGCTGGGGTAGGGAACCCAGTGAGGCCAGGCTTGCGTGAGCGTCTCATGGGCAGAGATGGAGTCTGATCCATTCTGTGTCCTCAGCCCTGGCCCGGGGCCCAGGCTTTGGTCCAAAATCTCTGGGAAATTAACGTGCCTCCTTGCTCTGGGGCGTTTGCACCTTGCCCGTGGCCATCCGTGGCTCCTGGTCCCCTGGCCCTGGCACCATCCATGCCTCTATGCTCCCTCAGTCTGGGCACTGACCTGGCCCCGTTCCTACTTTACTGCACCCCTGGCGGCCTCAGGTGCCCTGGCCCCTCCCCGCCGCCCTTCCCACTGCCCTAGGGTCAGGACAGAGGTGGCAGGAGGGGGCTGAGGCTCGGGCCAGGGACACACCCAAGCATATGAACGTGCACACAACACACACATACACACACACACGATACACACGTGCGCACACACTATGCCCAAACTACACACCTGCACTTCACATGCACACACACCCCCTCAACACGTATGCTACACGTGTACACCACACCCACACTGCGCACACAGCCACACACACACTGCACCCTCCTGCCCACGTTGTGCACACACACACCCCTGGTCTTGGCCTTTCCAGGCAGGCTTCACAGCCAGGGAGGAGGCCGTCTCTCAAGGACAACATGTTGTGAGTCCGCCAGCCCTCCTGGGGCCTCCCTCTGCCCACCTGGCTCACACCTGGCCCTCCTGGCGCCTGCATCTCTGCATCTCTCACGATGCATGTTCCCCCTTTACACGCCCCTCCCCCCCACAGCCCCCACCCCGCCTCTCCTCTCGTGTGTCCTTCTGGGCTGTGGCCACACGCGTGTCACCCACGTCAGACCCCACAGTGGTCCTTGGTGCTCCCCCTCCCCTGCCTCCCCACATCCACTCACTCCGTAGGTCCCACCTAGTCCACCTCCAAGATACTTCCAAATCAGTCCATTGCTCCCCGTCACCACCCCCCAGCCTCTACCATCCTGGCCTCTTCCCTGGGGCACAGCGGCAGCCTACCCTCGGCCTCCCTGCCTCCACTCCCGCCTCCTACTTAAGCCCTGCCCGGGCCACAGATGGGGGAGCTCCCACCAAACTCCCATCAGACCAAGTTGCCTGATGCTGAAAGCCCTCCGCCCACCCCACGTTTTCCTTAAACTCACAGACACGCTCCCTCACGTCACGAGGCTGCCAGCTGTGAGTCCCATCATTAGCCGGAACAGTGGCTCTTCATGAAGAAGCGGGCAGGTCTCCATCGAATGCACACAGCCACGGGGGCACAGCTGGAGGTGAGAGACGTGACCCCTGGAGTCGTGTAAGTGATGGTGCCGGTCAGGGTCACAGGGACACAGTCACTGGGGTGGTGTTGTAGCGACTGGTGTGTCCACACTTGGGGGCAGGGAAGGTCCAGAAAGGGGCGTCAAAGGCTTGGAGGAGGGTCACTCAGAGGTGCTGGATGGGAGAAGGGGGCCCATTTGCAGGGGGGCTGGGAGCCAAGTGACAGCCGAGGGGCCTGGATCCATAGAAGGCTCTGGCATTCTACCAGCTCCCCAGGACGTGTCAGCGGCGTCTGCCGGCCTGGGGGCAGCGGTCAGGAAGGAGGGCTGGACACAGACAGCAAACCTGAAGACAGATGGGGGCCCCAGGGCGCCTCTGCAGCCGTGTCTCCCTGGCTCTGAGACCACCAGGGCCGGGGATGGCTGTCTCCAGCCTCCCAAATTTCAGACAACCCTAGCCGGCCTCACCAGGGAGTGGGCTCTGGGATGTGAAGACCCCAGGGTGACCAGGCCACAACAGGACAAGCCAGCACCACATCCCCCTGTCTCATCTGTTTGGATGAGTTGTGACATAAACCCTCGGCAAACTCCAGCTGAGCAGGGGACATTTGGCAGGGAGCTCTTCTCCCACCCACAAAGTGAGCAGAGACAAGGAAAGGGGGTACTTTGGGGGTCTTTCCTATGAGTGGGGTGCTGGATTAGGTCCTCTGCACACCCTCTCAGATTCCGTCTTCACTATCCACCCCCCTGCCAGGTGGGGATTATTTGCTCCCCCACCAATGTCTACGCTGCAGCTCAGAGAGGTAAAGCAATTTGCCCAAGGATGCACAGCTGGGCAGCCCAGAACCTGGTGCCAGCCCAGCCCAGGGGGCTCCCGGGATGCAGCACCCAGAGATTCCCAAAGCCATGCTCCCAGAACCCAGGGCAGGATGGAACCACTCCCAGATCTCGCGGCCAAAGTGATCTGGCAGCGGGCTCTCCCCAGCACCCTGTGGGTGCCTTAGAAACAACTGGAAGACCATCCTGGAAGGCGCTGAGGAGGAGGGGGGAGGGGGTGCCCTCTTGGCCCACAGGCAAGTGCAGGTTTCCGTCGTTCCGACGGGGCTGGAATGCTCACATCGGGAGACATTTGCTGCACCAACGAGCATCTATTCTCGGAAGCAAATATTTTAGCAGCTAAAGCCAGAGTGTTAATGGCGGGGATGGGGGAGCAGGATAAAGAAGGAAAGCTTCCGTGGTCCCCCCTGACCCGCACCGATGGAGATAAATTCCTTCTTCCCCTGCCCTGATCTGGGAGCTGGGCCTGGGAAGAGTCCTTGAAATAAAGGGTCTGGGGGAACATAACAGTCATAAGCCCAAACACGACTTCCCTCCCTGGTGACCCCGCTTTCTCTGGTCACACCTGCTGCAGCCCAGAGGGCGATTCTATGGAATTCCTGTCCAATTGCCATAAAGGAGCATCCTCCTTTCTTGGGGGTAATGATCCCCGAGATTCGCCCAGGCCTTCATGGAAACATCTCTTTGTTAATTGCTCAGGCGAGCTGGCATCTTTGTTTACACAGTAGCTACCGCAGTTACTGGGTTACAGAATTTTAATTGATTTCAAACTTGGGAGCTGGGTGGGCCGTGTGGGTCTCCTCCAGGCTGGGTGGCCAGGTGCAAGGGCAGGATTGCAGGAGCCCCTCCCAGGGTTTGAGCGGCCGCCTGGCAGTGTGCCCCCGGGAATGGGGGCGCCACAGGGCTGATCTCCTGCTCTGTGCCAGGCTCCTAGTGGGCACCATCTCCGTCCTCCTGATGCCCCTGTTTTCACAGACAAGCAAACAGGCTTGGCAGGAGCGAGTGACTGGCCCAAGGTCACAGGGCCTGTGGATCTGGTTGGCTGGACCCAAGGCCCTCACTCCCCACCTCCCCACCCCTGCCCTGGCTGAGCTGCATCCTGGACCCAGAGACAGTGGGTCTAGTTCATTCTGGAAGTGCATTTTCAGTGATTTCCCCAAAACCTTCCCTGAGGTCTATTCTCCCTGTGGCTGAACACCTTGATTTTCCAGGCAAAGCAAGTGGAGGGCCAGGATCGATTTCTTGCCCATCACCGGCCAGCGTTCCTTGCGGGCAGGGCTGATCCTGTCTCACCTTTCTACCCCCAGCACTTAGCACAGCCGTGACCTAGTGCCGACCTTGGATAAAGTACTGGCTGAATAAATGAGGGGGTTAAGTGTGCCGGGGCTGCAGCTGCACAGCAATGCGGACTGTTTCAGGGAAGGAGGAGCAGGATGGAGCCGGAGAGTTTGCAAAGGGACGTCCGAGCTGTTTCCTCGGGGTCTGAGACCCAGACATGTGACAGGGAGGGCTGACCAGGCTCTCTGCCTTCTCACACCCCCTGCTTTCTCCGTGCCCAGAAGAACCAGGACCTGGAAAGGGTGGATGCATCTCCCTCCAGCTTGTTTCTTGTCCCAGCTACTGCTGCCCGGGACGCCTGCCTACGGATGTCCCAGGGAACGCCGGGACCCTGCTTTCACAAGCACCTAAGAACATGTTTGCTTCTCCACAGTACGGGGCACAAACCACTGGGGCAAGCAGATCTGAGCCATGTATAGCGATGAGCTGGTAAACATTTAATGACCTGTTCTCCGGCGGGGAAGCCCTGATTTGTAGCATCTGCTGCCCATGTCCGTGGTGTAAATACTGCCAATATGACGTAGCTGACTGCAGAGTTGGGGAGAGATGGGTGGAAGCCACCATCATGCACGTTTGCATCACACAGATACAACAGACCTAAAACCTCAAAAGCGTAGAAAGTAGCCGATGTAGCAATGCAATTAGGAAGTGAAGAGTTTCAAGTATCTATTACTTTTGTGTTTAATAAAATTTATTTAATTGGAAGTTTATAACATTGAATTTTTATAGTGGTTTAACTACGGGCTCTGAAAATTTCTCAGAATTTAACTGTCAGTGCTGCTGAGGTGGCCCCAGCAACTCTTGGATACGTTTATGGATTTGTTTTATGTGTATTAGGAAAAATGTAACTTTTTAAAAAATTGAAGTATAGTTGAGTTACAATGTTGTATTAGTTTCCAGTGTACAGCAAAGTGATTCAGTTATACATATATATTCTTTTTCATATTCTTTTCCATTATGGTTTATCCCAGGATATTGGATATAGCTCCCTGTGCTCTACAGTAGGACCTTGTCATTTATCCATCCTATATATAATAGTTTGCATCTCCTAATCCCAAACTCCTAACTTACCCCTCCCCGCCCCTTTCCCTTTTGGTAACCAGAAGTTTGTTTTCTATGGCTGTGAGTCTATTTCTGTTTCATAAATAAGTTCATTTGTGTTGTATTTTAGATTCTACACATAAGTGATATCACGTGGTGTTTGTCTTTCTCTTTCTGACTTACTACACTTAGTTTGATAATCTCTAGGTCCAACCATGTTGCTGCAAATGGCATTATTTCATTCTTTTTTATGGCTGAGTAATATTCCATTGCATACATATACCATATCTTCTTTATCCATTCCTCTGACTATGGACACTTAGGTGGCTTCCATGTCTTGGCTGTTGTAATTTGTGTTGCCATGAACATTGGGGTGCATGTATTTTTTGAATTAGAGTTTTAGTCTTTTCCAGGTATATGCCCAGGAGTGGGATTGCTGGATCGTATGGTAGGTCTATTTTTAGTTTTTTAAGGAACCTCTATACTGTTCTCCATAGTGGCTGCACCAATTTACATTCCCACCAATAGTGTAGGATGGTTCCCTGGAAATATGTAAAGATATGATTGCTTAGAGCAAGTCTGAGTTTTCTAACAAAAAAAAAAATGGCTTGATTTAAGATCAATTAAAACTGTGGTAAGGGAGAGAGATACACAGTCAAGAGGAACACCTAGCAGCTGAAGTTTGGGAAAGAAATGTTGTTGATGGAAATGGCTTCAATTATCACCTGTCTTGGGGGCACAGTAAAATAAGTGGGCAACCCGCAGGAGAGGAAATACAATTAATTAACAGATGAAAGGAAAGGTGTTCAACCTCATTAATAATAAAAAAAAAATGCAAACCCCCGTGCTGGAGAGGGGGCTGTGAAGTGAGCATCCTAAGAAGATGCTGGGGGTGACAGTCCCTTTGGGAATGAGGCTGGCACCTATATAAAGAGCCATAACACTGTCACATCCTTAGACTCAATAATTTGCCGGCCTGGAATCTATCCAGAGGAAATAATTCAGAAAAGGGAAAACCATAAACACTTAAAGGTGTTTGTTGCCACCCCTGATTTTCTAGAGTATGTGCCTCCCCTGCAATGTTTTTTGTCACAGTAAAAAAAACTGTAAGCTGTATAAATGCCTTGTTGTAGGGGAATGGCTAAATTAACGCCAGCATATGGAATCTGGACTACTTGGGAGCTGCTAAAACGATATTTAGAAAAATTAAGTCAAAACCACAGGACAATGGCTAATTTAATGTTAGGTGAATAAAATTAGAATGCAAAATGATGTGCACAGTCATCCCCTGGCCATAACCATGGGGGATACATCCCAAGACCCCCAGTGGGTACTTGAAACTTCAGAGAGAACCAAACCCTACGTATATTATGTTTTCTTCTATACGTACATACCTGTGATAAAGTTTAATTTAGAAATTAGGCACAGTAAGTATAAGGCACATTTAACAACAATGACTACTAATAAAATGGAACAATTATAACAATACACTGTAATAAAAGTTATGTGAGAGTGGTCTCTCTCTCTCTCTCTCAAAATACCTTATTGTACAAATTTAATGCCTTTTCCATCTTAATGAAGCACTTATGAGGCACTGTGGCCGTTACTTTTGCAGTTTGAGGTGTGACAGCAAAACTATCAAATTTCTTTTTCCTTTTTCACAGCGTCACGGGTAGAAGATTCGTTCTTGCCGTAGATCTTAGCAAGATCTTAGCTATTTTTCTTTCCACCCTGAGAACTTGCATCCTTTCACTTAAAGGATCCACTTTGTGGCTTCCCTTTGGCACAACTGACTTGTCAGCATCACTGCACTTGCTCCGAGAGGCCGTTATTAAGTAGATAAGAGTCACTTGAACACAAGCCCTGTGACACCGCAACTGCCCATCTGATAACCAAGAGGGTTACTAAGTGACTGATGGACGGGACACCCTGGACAACGGGATGTTTCACATCCGGGGCAAGATGGATTGAGATTTTATCACGCTACTCAGAATGGTGTGCAATTTAAAACTTATGAATTCTTTATTTCTGGAAGCTTCCATTTAATATTTTCAAATCGAGGTTGACAACAGGCAACTGAAACCGGATAAAGTGAAACTTTGGATAAGGGGGAAACACTGTACGTCATTATTGGAAGAGTGTAAAAGCACGTGCATAAGAAAGCAGAAAATGCAAAACACCTGTGCATGTTGGGGGGTTCTGTGGCTTCTCTTGTCTACTTTTACTCTTTGCACTAATAACACACCAATAATTACGATGAGCATTTATGGTGGCCACTGTCACATGCCAGGCCCTGTTCTAATCCTTGCAGTCGCCCCGCAGGGTTGGTCTACTGGTACATTTTACAGATGGGAAAACTGAGGCTCAGAGAAGTGAAATAATTTGCCTGAGGTTCCCCACTAGCAAGTGGAGGCACCGTCTGAACCCCAGGTCGATACTGCGTCCAGATCAGAGAGGGCTTGGTCTGCCGGTACCTGGAGCCCCAGACCTCATGCTCTTTTGGAGGACCCTCAGGGTCCTGCCCCAGGGATGGGTAAGGCCTGACTTGCACAGGGAGCCTGTCATCAGGTCCAGCATGGGGCTGGGTCCTTTGTGAGCACCATCTCAGGGTGTAGCTCTCACAGCGGGAGAAGTACCGGGGGAGACCCTGCTTCCCATTCCAAGAATGTGGGCTTTGGAGTCAGCTAGACCTGGGTGTGAATTCTGCCTCAGCGGCTGTGCAGCTCTGGGAAAGTTGCTAACTCTCGCCGAGGCTCAGTTTCCTCCTCCATGCACGGAGTTCAGGGTGGCCAAGCTGGTCCATGCACGGAGTTCAGGGTGGCCAAGCTGGTCCATGCACGGAGTTCAGGGTGGCCAAGCTGGTCCATGCACGGAGTTCAGGGTGGCCAAGCTGGGGACGTGAACTGGCACCGTCTGCAGCTGCTTCGCTCACCAGTTCCTCAGTAAATGGGAGCTCCTTTTATTAACAATAACGATGCAATTCACTCATCGGTCTGACATTTACTAGGTGCCTAATATGTGCCAGGCTCCGGGCAGAAGAAGATGCATTCACTCAACACTTATTTATTGAGCGCCTACTTCTAGGTGCTGGGGGCACGGCTGGGCACAAGACAGACCAATCCCAGCTCTCCCGGGGTTCCTTACAGCAGAGGAGACAGCAGACAAGAAAGCAAACACAACAGAGGTGGTGGGCTCTATGTAGAAACCGAAAGAGAAATAGGGGGAGTAGAGGGGGATGGTGGGGTGGGAAGGCTGTTGCTATCATATAAACCTTGGCCAGGGAGGGCATCTTGGAGGAGGTGACATCTGGGCAGGAACCTGGTGGAAGGGAGAGAGAGCAAGCCATGCAAATATCTGGGAGGAGAGCTTTTCAGGCAGAGGGAGTGGCAGGTACAAAGGCCCTGAGGTAGGGGTGAGCTTGGCAAGCTCCGGGAGCCGCAAGGAGGCCAGTGTGGCTGCATCAAGTGGGGGAGAGGAAGACAGAGGGGCTGGGGAGGGGTGTCATGTCAAGCTGCGAGCCAGTGAAAGAATTTTCTCCCCCAGTGAGAAAGGCATCGGTGGGTTCTGATTCACATTTGAAAGGGATCGTTCTGCTGCTCCATGTGGTTGGGGGGCGGGGGGGGGGTTGGGAGGCAGAGGATAGAAGCAGGGAGAGAATTAGGAGGCGTTGTCTCGACCCTGGTGGGAAGATGGACTGGAACGGTTGGTCTTGGGAGAGGGGTGCGGAGGGAGGGTTCTGGGCTCGTTCAGGTATCGCTCACAGGACGTGTGAAACGGGAAAGAGGGGGTGGGGTCAGCTTGGCTCCGCGGGAGGGGGCGGGGGTCCCTGGATGTGCTGGTCTGTCTGCCGTGTCTACTGAACATCCAGGTGAGTCTGGAGTCGGGGGAGACGCGGGTGGAGACAGACCCGGGGTCAGGTACAGGGAGACAAGACTGTAAATGTGGGCCGGGTGGGGTTCCTGGGGCGGGGGGTGGAGATGGGAAAAAGAGGCTCAAGGAAGGGCCCTCCAGTGTCTAAGGCTGCAGACACGAGGAGGGAGCAGTGAAGTGGACTGAGGTGGGGCCAGTGAGAGGCCGGGAGCTACGATGGGGTAGTGCCCAGGACCCGGGGCTCCCCAGGGCTCCTCACTTTTCCTCAGCCTTTTCCCTCCTCTGGGACGTTGCCAAGCTGCTCTCTCTGCCCTTTCTCCACTTCCAGAAAACTCCTACTCATCCAATGAAACCCTTCCTTGTGTTGATCGCTGTCTGGTACTCAGCCGAAAGGGCTGTGGACCCTGGGGACAGCTGACTGCCATCTTCAACACTGCAGAAAGCCTGCCACACCTCGATGTGATGCCGGGGAGAGATGAAAAACATTTGTACAGCAATTTCTATATGTCAGGCTCTTCCCACGTCTCATTTAGCCAGACAGCACCTTGTGAGGCTGATTTTAATCACCCTGCTTTCCAGGTGAGGGCAGTTCGGCTAAATCATGTGCTGGAGGTCCTCTGGCCACCAAGAAGCAGGGGAGCAAGATTTGAACCCAGGTCTGCCAGCCTCCAAGAGCCTCTGCCCCTCACCACTCTGCTTCCTGCCTGTAAAGAAATAGAGTTTCGTAGCAGGTGGAGTTGTTCAGACACAGGCAGCTGGCTTCGGAGGAGTGAGCCCTCCATCACTGGGTAGCACACGCCTGGGCAGGGATGGGCAGGGGGTTTCAGTGCCAACACCGGAAACCCTCTCGTCCTGGAGGCCAAGGGACCGGGGCACGAGAAGAGCGATGCTCTGAGAGGTGGGAGGTCAGAAGCCCCCAGGTAGCCAGAGACAAGGAAGTGCGTCATGGAGTGACGGACCATCTCTCAAGGCACAATGAATGCAGCCATTAAAGCACTGCTCATGAAAAGTTCTCAATAACACGGGCAGCTCGCCATGACATAATGTTGAATTAAAAACCCAAGACACACAATTTTCTGGGCGAAGGCAACAGCTATAAAGCGAAATGATGTGCTGACGACAAGAGAGGGCTGGAGGGGAGAAAGGGCCGCGTTTGGTGGTGTGGGCATTGGTCCCTTCCTCGCGTGCTCTCCACTGAGCATGGGCAATTTTATGGTGAAAAATTTGGCATGAAAAGAAAGGAAACTGTCACAGCTACTTGGTGGAGGGCTGAGGTGGAGGAAATAATAATCAAGACCAGAGATAAGGGGCCCCGTGCTCTGGCTCCAGGCGGCCCTGCCTCTCCATGCATCTCATCATCCCCTCCCAAAGAAGACCCTAAGCCTTGAGAGACAGGGAGGGGGCAGGGAGGGGGCGAGATGTTGCAGGAATTGTCCAGGTCACATGACTCAGGAGGGCAGCCGTGGGATTTGAACTCAGGACTGCCCCTCCCAACTGCTTCATCCACCCCCTTCCCTTCTGCTCCAATATCACAATTTACTCCCTGGTATGAGTGGGAAAATCCACCAGCATAGCCCCAGGTCCCTTTGAACGTGGACTGTTTGGTTCTTTTTTCTGGACCCTGGAGGCTGGTGCCTTCAAGGGCTGGGTTGGGGTCTCTGTTGGGGTTTATCGCCCTCGAGGAAGGGAGAGAGCAGAAAAAGAGAAGGCCTTGAGCACCGGAAGACTTTCTGGGGGGCGTTTCTGGCTTCTTGTGGAATATTATTAGCAAAGGGGGTTTCACTAGAAGAAGAATCTATCTGATAATTCTATCAGAGAAAAGAGCCCTGAGTCGCACTCTGTTCCTGGACAGCTGCTCCCTTCGGAGACCTCGTGGGCCTGACCCCTCACCTGGCCCTTTGCACGTGCTGTTTTTCCTACCAGCAACACACTCCCGGCTTTTTCTTTTTTTTGCCTAACTCTTACTCATCCTTAAAGATCATTCCAGCCGCCACCTCCTCCAGGGAACTCTCCCTGATGCCCAGGATGGGCAGGTGTCTCCTCTGGGCTCCCTTTGATCAGATCTGATCACTCATTTCCTCTGTCTGCACATGAGTCAGTCTGACTGTGTGTCCAGGTGCCCAACTCAGAGACTGGCACAGGATAGGAGTGGGGGAGATCGGCTCCCATCCCTGCCCCTCTCTGGACCAGAACTGGACCCTATACCCCGTCTTCCTCCTGGCCCCTCCCCCTGCCCTTGGCCCTGCCCTGGCTGGAGCCTGCAGCAGGGAGCTACTCCCTGCCCAAGGCTTCAGGGGCATGCAGAGGCCCTCAAGCTCTATCTCCTGACTCCTGCCTTCCCTCATCTGGCTCTCTGGCCAAGGGCACCAGGCTGAAGACCCGGGCCTGACACTGCCTGGGTTCAAGTGCTGAGTCTGCAGGTGACCAGCTGGGTGACCTTGGACCAGTTACCTAACCTCTCTGTGCCTTCGTTGTCTTGTCTGTAAAATGAGGATTTGTCAAATAAGTGTTTGGGAGCTGGGAGGGAGGCATTGAATCAAGCAAACGAAACCCTCATTCTTATGTTCTAGCGGGGCTGGGGCAGGAACATAGCGCACCCGATCTGAGCGCTGGAATGACACCCGGCTGCACCCCTGCTCAAGGGTTGCTGTTATTTTAAATTCACTCCCCAGCACCAAACCCAAGCGTTCCCTCTTGGGCTAACTGCCCCGCCCCCGTACCCCCCATCCCCCTGCCGGCTCTTCTCCACTGAGAAGTCTGGCTTTCTGCCCTCTCCAGGGTAAGGAGGCACAGGCCAGCCGGTGAGGGGCGAGGGGACATTCCCCAGGAATAGCATCAACGCTCCCTGCAGCCCTACTGTGTGCTCAGCCCTGGGCTGGGCCTTTCCGTGTGTCCTCCTTCACCTCTCATCACCATTGTCCAGAGTAGATACTGAGACTCAGAGAGGGCCAGCGGCTCACCTAAGGACACACAGCACGTGAGGCCTCTGGCCTAGGCTTTCTGTCACCCCTCATCCCTCATGGTACGCCCTGGTCGTGGAGCATCACTAATGAACAAACACTCTCCTGGGTTTTCACCAAAGCCGTGTGAACAAGGTGAAAACAGGGAGAGCTGGCAGAGGGTGCCTTCCTGTGTCAACTAGGCAGGGTGGGAGGAAGCCAGGGCCCAGCCGGGAAAGACAGGGGTCAGAGGGGACAGGGCCAGAGTGTCCTGATCCAGCTGGAAGCCCTAAGCATTTGAAACTCCAGCCCCACTTGGGACAGTCACTGTTTTCTGAATTCCGATCACGGAGGCCTCCTTGGTATTTGATGTGATGCCAAGGAAAGAAGATACCTGGTCCTCTCCCTTTGTCTCCTAATTTTCTGGAATTTCTCGCTGTTGGCTGGTGTCCCTGCAGAAACCGTACACCAGAAACTCTGGCCGCAGACCCAGCAAAAAAGTGACGCCTGGGCTTTGCCAGGGGGGAGGCTCTGGGGTTGGGTGAACTCCAGGGACCCCACGGGGAGGCACGGGTGAGATCTGCAATGAGCTGTGAGGGTTCTAGGTGGGGGAGGGAGGAGGTGGGAGAGTGATGGGCTGAGAGGGGAGACCCCGAACGAACATCAGGAAAGAACGTCTGGTTCTCCCACACGAAATCTGCAAAAGTCAAGTGATTTCAAGGGTCACCGGGGCCATTTTTCAAGCTGCTCCCTCTGTCCGAGGTGACTTTTCCATTGTGTGCCAACCAGGTGACCTCCCCTTACCTCCTCAGGTCTGGCGCAACATCGCCTCCTCTTCCAGGAAGCATGCCCTGACTCCTCCCTCCCCTGCAGTTCATCGTGGGCTCTTCTGGGTCCTCTGGGCACTTCATGTTACTGTGGCTGTTCTCTCAAGTGATGGGACACTTCCTTGCAAACAAGCCCCTCCCTGGCTGGAGGCTTTCTTGGCTGACCAGGTGGACCAGGGGGAGCTGCTCCTCTACTGCCCAGGGGGCCAGGTAATTCAGCATCCCCCTGGACTCCAGAGCCAGACCCCCAGGCCTCCAGGGCTCCTTCTGCCAATCTGGGCCTTGAAGTCAGGCAGCCTGCCCTACAGAGAAGCTCCCAGCTCTAACGGCCGCGGCTCTGTCCCCTAGTCAAGGGCTGGTCCCCAGGCTGGCAGCATCAGCATCTCCCAGGAGCTTGTCTACAAATGCAGAATCCCAGGCCCACCCCAGACCATGCACATCAGAATTTGCAAGTTTAACAGGACCCTGGGGGATTGAATACCCATTAAAGATTGAGATACACAAACAACCCCCTTCCCAGGCCCAGTCAGGAATTTTCTCTTGGGAAGGCTTGGGGGCTGGGCAGCCTCCTGTCTCTCCTCCAGTCACCACCCCATCTCAGCACTCTAGGCCTGACCAGGGACCCTGACCTCAAGGAAGGTTTTGAAGGATGAATAGGAGTTCCTCAGGGAGATGCGGAAGAAGAGCATTCTGGGAAGAGAATTGTGTGCAAAAGCAGGGAGGTGTGAATCAGCAAGAGCTGGAGGGGAACCAGGCCTCGAATGGAAGGCGTGAGGCAGGGATGAGGGATGAGGTGGGAGGGGAAGACTGCACAGCTTTCCTTGGTGGGGAAGATAGAAGCCCCTGTAGTCCTATCTTGCTGTGGGGTGTGAGGCTCTGAGGTTGGCAGGGGCTGTGGCAGTTGGCTCAGGGTCGTACTTAGTTCCGAGAGACTGTGGACTAGGGAGATCCTGGCTTAAGTCCATGGACTTACTGTGTGGCCGTGGGCAAGTCACTTAGCCTCTCTGGGCCTGTGTTTGCTCATCTGTAAAAGGGGATGGTAAAGCTGTGCGGCTCAGTTCCCAGGGTGGGTATTACAAGGACCAAGGGAAATAATGATTGGTGGTGGGGAGGGAGTCTAAACTGTAAGTGTATCCGTGGTTCCCAGCGCTCGACCTGCTCCCATGCATGCATCTTAGAGGGAGGTGAGCAGCAGCCTGAGGCTTCAGAGAGAGTGAGATAGGCTGCGGAGGGCCTTGGGGGCCAGGTTAGGAGCTGAAACCCTCTCGGGGGGTGGGGAGGTGGGACAAACCAGAGGGAGTGAGGCAGGGACAACGGGGGGCTGGGGTCCTGAGAGGGCAGCCAGAACCTCATCTGGTCCTGAGACCTCCCTGTGAGGCGAGGCTGTGATTGTCCCCATTTTACAGATGAGGAAACCGAGGCTCAGACAGGTCTTGAGGAGTCAAGCTGGGATTCAAAGCCAGATGTGTCTGACCTGGAGCCCCTGCTTGCTCCCCTGGGCCCGTAACAGTGACAATGACGCACACAAGCGTCGAGGCAGCTGGGATGACACCGTGCCTCGGGGACCCCTCCCCCTGAAGCTGCAGTGAGGACCCTGGGTGGTACCTGCAGCACCCCAGGCCACCTCCCTTTTGTCCTTTAGCTCCGCTGCACGCCTGGGGGGCTGTAGCGATAAAGCACGCAGCGTGAGGATTAGGGTGATGTGTCAGGGCTCACTCCAGCTCTGCTGCTGCTGTGTCAATCAGACAGCATTTGCTGAGCACCTACTATGTGCCCTGAACACCAGAGACAAGATGCCTGCGGTGGGCGTAGGTTCCAGCCCAGGGGAACTGTAGTACAATAATAGAGATGTGATTCACCAGAAGGTAGACCCGGAGCTGGGGCAAAAAGAAAGTCAGGTGGAGGGAGAGGCAGGGGAGGGCAGCAGGAAGGGGGAGCACAGCCCAGAGTTGCCCTCCTGCCGCCTGGGAGCCGGCAGGGGTGCGACGAGGGCCGAGGTGAAACGTTCCCTAAGCTCGGGAGATAAACCAGAGCGTGTCAAGTGAGCAAAGGAGACATCATGAGCAGAAAAGCAGGGCACCTTGTCACCACTTTCCGGGAGGCAATGAGCCATGGAGGTGCGGGCACCAGGGAAGGCTGAGTCCATGGGATTTTAGCAGAAAACTTTGCAGTCCGAGGTCATTATGTTCTAAACGAAGGGAAAGCCAGCTTCTCCGTGAAATTAACTGAAAGCGGCTGCGCTTCATCCCCTCGGACCGCACCTCCCCACCCCCGGATCCAGGCCGGGTCCATAACTCAGTGACCGTGGGCTCCGAGGCAGGGGCACCACAATGCCATCCCGAGTGGTGATGCAGTTTGGGCCTGGCCCTGCCAGGCAGCAAGGAAATGGCGTTTCCGGTGATGGGGATGGATGGAGTGTGGGTCTGCGGGGACCACGGAGGCAGGCACGACCTCCGATACTGCTCTTGAAGTGGCATCGTGGGGGCTGCCTCAGTCCGCGCGTCACCAGAGAATCTTCTGACAAAGAGGTTCATTCCCCCTCCCGTGGATGAGGCCACCTCTCCAGAGGCTCTGCGAGTCTCAGCAGAGAGGCCATGGGCCCTGGGGTGGGACCCTGCATCAGTCTCCCCTTCTCTGGCTGACCCGGGCAAGTCAATGAACTCCTCCGAGCCCCCCAGTTTCCACATCTGAAAATGGGGCTCAACAGCCCTACAGAACAAGCGGCATGTGGCTGGCCTCTGTGGGGCACGGGGTGAATGCTGTTCCCGCCCCCCCCATCAACCCTGGCAGGGCAGGACCCCTACCACGTTTATTTACCCAAACGTGAAATGATCTCAAGAATCGCGGGCACTTGAGGACCAGGTACCAGGCCTGTACAAGGATCAGCCCGTTTAATTCTCAGGATGATTATGACCCCTGGTGCTTACATGGGGAAACCGAGGCAGGGGCCGGTGGAACGGGCTGCCCAAGGTCGCAGAGCCTCCAAGTGGCACAGGTGGGCCTTGAACCTGGGCCGTCTGAGTCCCGGCCCCAGCACACGTGCTGCTTCTCATAACGCCCACGGTGATGATAGCGCTAAAAACATCCCCTTAAGAAGGCTGATGGCTTTATGGCCGAGCGGTGCCCACCTGGCTGACGGAGCCGGTGTGGGTGCCTGGCACATGGTCGGCACTGAGCAACGGCTACTGCCGTCTGCTTCCTGTCCTCCCATCTTGTTTCTTTCTGTGTCTCTGTGCCCTGAGCGCCTGACACTGAGTAGATCAATGCCGGCTGCCTGGAGGAGGGTGCAGGGAGCAGCGCCCACAGCCTCCTTCGTGGGTTTCTGAGTGTTCGCTGAGCCCTGCTAGGTGCCTGGCCCCTCACAGGACTCAGCTGGGGGCGCCGAGGTCAGCCCAGTCCACTGCCAGGCATCCAGGTCTAGTACCTGCTCCCAGCCGCTGGACCGGGGCAGCTGCAGCATCCTTGGGTCTCCCCTCCGGGGTGCCTATGATAAGCCTCCTGCCTCAGTCTCCCCTGGAGTCGTTCAGGGCTGGATCTTGGCTCCAGAATTCCCCATCGCCAAATAAGGGCTCAAAACAGGCATATGGAGACCCCAGAAGAGGAATGCACCTCGTGATGGGGACTCCAGGAACCAAGGTGCTGAGTGCATTTGCAACCCTCTTCCTCCCCGGCCCCTCTTCCAAGAGGAAGAACTCTGGTCCTTCTCCCCAGGGAAGAAGGTGGGCCCTGGGCCAGGAATGGAGAAGCCTCCAGGAGCTGGAGAAGCCGAGATCATCCACCTAATACAGCGAGCGAGCGAGCGAGCGAGAGAGAGAGAGAGAGAGAGAGAGAGAGAGAGAGAGAGAGAGAGAGAGAGGGGGGGGGGGGGGGGGGGGGGAGGGAGGGAGGGAGGGAGAGAGAGAGAGAGAGAGAGGCCCTTGGGGAGCGGCTGAGGGGATCCGTGCTCAAGGAGACGCATCTCAGCGACGTGGGGGGGGCGGGGAAGATCCAAGTGACGATTAGTAGTAAAGCAACGCAGAAGCTATAGCTCTTGTTCCGGGAGAAACACTGATTTACAACCCTGCTGTCCAGACTCTCCACCCTCCCCCCACCCCCAGCTTGACATCACGCATGACCACACCCACCACCGCACCTGGTCTCAGACCTCCACCTGCCTGAGAAGCCCCACCTCCGCTCCTGTCCACAAGGCAAGGCTTGTTTAACCTCAGACTGCTGGGCCCACGGCCTGGCTGTGCCCCTCATCCCGCCTGCGCCCCCCCCGGGCTGTACCCCATCAACCTGTGATGGTTACCCAGGTCTTCACTTGCACCGCTTGCTTCTGTGTCCCCAGCACCCGGCACAGAGCCAGGGTGGGGTAGTGGCTGCTTGGGAAACTTCAGCCAAACCAAACAATGTCAGGGAAGACAGGTACACACTCGGGAAGGGGAGGGATTCCTGCCGCCACAGAGGACGCGGAGCTGGAAGCAAGGGGCAGTGGGGCAGGAGCTGGAGCCAGCTGTTCACCCCCCTCCACCCCCATCACGTACTGACCCTACTGGCTGGGCTCCTCCAGAAAGCTTCTCCGTGCTTCCAGCACTTCGCCCCCGGGTCGCAGTGAGAATGAAGGCGTGCCGCCAGGGACCGGGGCACAGCAAGTGCTCAGCAGAGGTTGCTGGAACCATGGGCGCCCACCAGGAGGCCCAGCGAGGTGAAGGTCTGCTCTGGTCTCAAAGTCCATCCCCTCTCCCTTCGGCTGGTAAAAGGAAGCCCAAGCAGGAAGTCCCCGGCCCAAGGTCACACAGAGCGTGGAGGGCAGGATGGGAGCTGGGCGGCACCTGGGGATCCCCTAACCCCCATCGCGTCCTGGCACGTTCCTGATGCTTGTTCTTGTACGGAGACTCATATGGTGATGGAAACCCCGTTCTGAGCCTGCCTCTATGAGAACCAGGACACAAAGAGGCTCTGAGCTCAGAAATGAAACCATCTGTACAGGGCAGAGCCCGTGGGCTGGGAGCCCAGCCTCTCATGAAGATGCCATGAACCCAGACTTCACGTGCAACGCCAACGAGCTTGCATGCCCCCTTCCCCTCCATAGCTGATGTCCTTAAACCCCATCTGGATCGCACAGCACAGGTCCTGGTACACAGGAGGTGCACGACGTGTGCAATATGGAAAGGGGGAGACCTCAGAGACAGGCAACAGTTAACAGCAAGGGACACTGAGAACTGTTAGGACCAGACGCAGCGACTCAGAAATGGACCAGCGCGGTCCCTTTCCGTGCAAGCAAACCACCCCGGGTTCTGCAGGCAGGACGGCAACAGCCCCTAAGGGCTGGCTCACATCACCGTCTTGTCAGGAACATGGCAGGGGCTGGGGAGCACCTTTGTTTACATGGTAGAGTCTCAGCTCTCAAAACACTTGGCTCCTGGTAATGAACTTTTCCAGTGGTTCTCAAACTGTAGTGCCTACAGGCATCACCCCCAGAGATTCCTGGTTAGGAGGCTCTGGCTGAGACCCAGGAATTTATTTTGACAAGCACCCCAGGTGTGTCTGCTGTGCGAGACTCACATCTCAGGAGACCACACCTTTGGGGCAGAGCCAACAGCTGTTTCATGGTCTGTAGCTTTGGGTGGGCTTGTGTGTCCCCTCCCCCCTCCTCAAGGTAAAGAGCAGCCTCTCCACCACCCATCACCTCCACACCACCAGAAGCCTGGCTCGGGGGCCCCGCCCAGAGGACCGGCTCAGTCCACATTTGTCCAGCTGAGCTGAGCAAGGCTGCGTCTTTGCCTCCTGCATGACAGTTGGGGCAATTATTAGATCAGTAAGCACAAGCTGATTTAAGTGTATCTTATTAATTATTTAAGTCATTCATTATTGAAAAGGTCACTAGCTGTTAGCTACTTAAACAATCACGAACTAGCTTGGTTGCATCTCTTGCAAGGAAGGAGCAATGGTTAACTGAGCGCCTACTATGTGCCAGGCATTTTGTTTGATCCTCAAGACAATCCCAGGGTGGCAGGGGTGGGGGGGTGCATTCTCACTCCCCCCTGCTTCACAAGGATTGGAAGGTTAAGAGGGTGAAGGAGTTGCCTGAGGTTACAGAGCTGGTAACTGGCAGAGCTGGGACTTGAACCTGGGTTGGGTTGCCTGCAAAACTCATGGCTTGGCAGGGATCACTGTGTTGTAGGTTTTTGCACTGGATCTGGCAGGCTGGGCTCAGTATTGTGATGTCCTGGGATGATGTGCCCTGTGCCCTGTGTGCCCATGGCTGCAGCTCAGCCCCTGCAGAGCAGCTGAGCCCTATACCCGAGCCCTGGACTTGAGCATCTACACTCAGCCTGGCTCCTGCCAGGGGCTGATGCCTGTTCTTGGTGCTGGCCAGTCACACAGTAGGTTCCTGCTTCAAAATGCACAGATGCCTCCTCTCTCCCTCCAGCTCTGCACCGCCCAGGGACCCCCAGGTTAGGTTATTCTCTGCCTCCCACCAGACTGGAGATGGATAGACATGAAAGCGGCAGTCTGTCCCTTTCCAGGAAATCATGAACTCGCCCCTGGGGTAGGGTAACCAGGTTCTGCGGGGGTGGCCACCCTATAAGGCCAGCCGAGATGCCACCTCCCTGGCCGGCTTCCTTCCCTTCCCCGAGCCATCACTGAGCAGCCTGCCTGCATCGCCCTCAGATGCCTTTCTGTGACTCAACATACATGCACCATGGAGTCCAGTAATAAATATGCTTATTTTCAAATTTCATGCCAAAAAAAGCTTCTCCCTCAGCCCCTGACAGATCGACTTGCTTCCTTTGACCAGACTGTGAAAACTTGGGAAGCCATCCAGTTTCCCTTTTTGCCTTGGCAGCTAGGAAACTCACAACTCCACTTCATGCTCAGTGGCAACAGCTCTCACACCAGAATCTAAGCAAAATAAACTTGCAAGCTTTGTTTCTAAGCTCTGTTTCAACCTTTCATTTCGACTTTTCTGTCCAGGCACGCGTTGTTACCACGAGCCACTTCACATCTTTCTTGGCAAATAAGATAAGCAAATCATCTGGTAATTGACAAGCCAAACACAGCAGCAATAATGATCTGGTATTTTCCAAGCTCGTCAAAGACAAGAGATCGCAGCCACTCACCAGGCAGACGAAGCCTGGAAGCTCATCAGCGGTGGGCTGTGGCTGTCTCTCTGCAGCGTGTGGACGGCCTGGGGGGCTTGAGGCAGGGGACCCGGGGGAGGCTGGGACTGCAGGGCCGGCTGCCCTGGCCGGGGTGCCCGGGCAGGGTTCCCCCACCGCCTGGGGTCCTGTTTCATCCACCGTCCATGGATGCCCCACCGTGCCAGGTAAACCTTGCAAATGTCGTAGTTCATTGCCGAGTAATACAAAAGATCCAGGACGAGTAGCATCAACACGAAGAAGCCGTAGATCCACACTCCCAACAAGGCAGTGTAGTTGCTGCGGGAAAACAGAGAGAGGCTGAGAGAGGAAAACAGAGAGAGGCTGAGAGAGGCCGGGACAGCAGCCCCGCTGGGGCTGGAGTTAATCAGGGGGGTTGATTAGAAAACATGGCACGGGGTCTCCGAGAGGAAGGTGAGCCCCTCTGGGGGGCAGGGGATCTTAGCTCCCTCTTCTCATGCCCACTCCCCACTTTCCTCTCCCCGACCCGCCCTGTTTGCCCCTCCCAGATGCCTGCAATCCACTGCCCTCGGCCTGTCCCTCGAGCATCCCCTCCAAGGCCCCAAGTCCTTGGGCCGGGAGCCCAGGAGGCCTCACCCTGTTAGGCCCTCTGGAAGAAATTTTCCACTGGGCATCTGGGGCTCTTGCGTTGTGGTGGCCCTTACTTTCACCTTCCTGCCCCCCCGACATGGGCGCTACGCCCGGACCTGCCAGCTGTCTCCCGCGGGTACCTCCCGCTTGCCCCCCCTCCTGGCCTTGGCTTACGCCGCCCCCGCCACCTAGGAGGCTCTCTTGCATCCCTCATCATCCCCTCCCCTCCCCATCTTTCTGGACCCAGGGCAAATGCAGGAAGTCTGTCGTCTGAGGACAAACTGACCCAAGTTCATGCCCCTCGGCATCCACACTGGGCCACCTCACACCCCCAAGTTCTGCGTGGGACTCAGCCAGGGTGTGTCCCACCTGGGGTCGGCTCCCTTCCAGCCTGCGCCATCACGCTCCCTCCCTCAGAAGCCCAGGAGTCAGGGCATCAGCTCAGCTGCCCTCCCCACACCCCACGAACTAGACACTGGTGCATCTGCTCCACCAGCCACATGCCTTTCACACCCACCCTCAGGCCGCTCCCCGACAGCGCTCTCCACCAGGCACCCAAGGGCTGCATGGCTGGGGGTCTCAGGGCCCCCTGACGTCGGTTCTTTTATTCCTTCACCCAGCATTTCCACGCTGAGGGCCAGTCTGCCCTCCAGAAGCAGAGATGATGGGGTTGGTTTTGAGCTGCAAATGCCCCTTAGTGAAGGGAAGCTGGCTGCCCCCTGAGGAGCTCACTGGAACACTGCGCCTTCTGCCCAGCCACTGCTTTCTGTTCCCCCACCACCTTCCTTCCTCCCCAGCCTGACTCCCACTGCCTCTTGGAAACTGCTGGGCCCTTCCTCTGACCTGAGTGCCCCTCAAACCCTCCCCCCACCAGCCGGGGCCATGCTGGCATGGTCCGGGTATATCCTCCCGCCCAGGCCAGGGTCTGAGTCTCTCCCGGGCGCCCGGGGAGGGCCATTTCCTGACCACTGCAGCGGGGCCAGCGGAGCTCCACACGGGGCTCGCCCAGGACTGCGGCTGTTTAAGGGACCGATTTATTAGTCACTCAAATGCCCCCTCCACCGGCTCCCTGCTGCGGCCATCTGTTTAGGTGGGTGTGAGCTGGCGGGTGGCAAAGATGAGGCAAAGCCAGTGTCCAGCCTCGCTGCCCCCTGGGGGGACCCGCCCTGGCTCTCAGCAGACAGGCTCCCGGGTGTCCTGGGTCCCCTCGAGAGGTGCCTCTGGATGCTGTCTGAAGCTGTGGCACACGGGTCTGGAGCCAGGAGGCCCTGCCTCTGGTTTCTCCTTGGCCTCACTTTGCCGTGTGGCCTGGGAGGATGCTGTGTGTCTCTGGGTCTGGAGGAGATGATATGAAGCCCCTCCCGGTCTCGGTTTCCAGACTCTGCATCTTCCCAGCTGGGTTCACCTGCTCAGCCTTGGCCGCTGCAGTGAGATGGGCGCCGCTCCCCTCTGGGTCCTCCAGCCCCCTACCAGGGCTGGGCCCGGGCTGGGTGGGGAGGCTGACTTTTGCCCCGCCCCCCGACCCAGCCCCCTGAGCTGCCTCATTTCAAGGGGAATCTAGCTTCACTTGGAGATATCCGGGTGTGAATGCCTGCCAGGGAACAGAGGCCAGCAGCCCTGTCTGGCATGCCCAGGCAGGAGTCCACGTGGACAGGGGAGGAGGGCCTGGCTTCGGCCCCTGGCACCCCTGCTTTCCCCAGCACCCCCTCTCCAACCTCCTCTGTTGCCCCCACAGAGTTGCTCTAAGCATCAGGCTTTTCCTTGGTGGTTCCCATGGCGGCAGCCGCGGGCGCTGAGGGAGCCAGTGGGGCGGGAGAGGCAGGGGCAGCTGTTGGCAGATGTTGCCACACTGAGAGAGGGAGTCCCCGACGCCAGCTGGGGGTGGGAGCTGGACACGGCTGGGCCTAAACCATCAGGACTAAGAAATAATAACAGCTAGCGAAGCAGCAGCCGGTGGGCATTGCTCTAAGTGCTTTACACATCTTAGCTCATCCGACGACACTCAAAACACACAGTGAAGAAAGAATTACTGCTATCATCCCCATCCCCGAGATGGAAACTGAGGCTCAGAGGAATTCAGAGGCTGTCTAAGAGCTCACAGCCATTAAGTGGCAGAGTCAGGATTTGAACCCAGCAATCCAGCTCCACAGCACACGTTCCTAACCGCTGCACCATACGGCCTAAGGCAGGCGCCACCCATGTTTTCTGGGCAGACAAGCCGCCTCCAGGCGTTTGCCTATGCTGCTCCCCTGCCTGGAACTTGCTCCCTACCTCCTGTGCAGGCAGCTGGCCCCGCCCCCATGTCTGAGCGCAGCTATCACCTCCTCCAGGAAGCCTTCCCTGATGTCCTATGTTAAGTCCAATCCCTCCCCTGGGCTCCCAAAGCCACCGGGCTTCCCAGAACACATTGTGTTGTCTTTGCTGTCTTGTAGGACTGTCTGCACCTCGAGATCAGAGCTCCTTGGGGCCAGGGTCAGAGTTCAATGCTCGGCCTGGGGCTGCTTTCAATGTTCCTTAAGCTAATATATAGTGAGTGCTTATAGCGAGCTGGTGTCAGTGGCAACCTCGATAGGAATAACTTCCTCACTAGACTTTACCTTCTCTATGCGTATTCTCTAGTAGTTAATAGGGATGCTAGCCATCACAACGTGCCCGTGCCTTGTGTTTCCGAATCTTTGCAACAATACTGTGAGTTAGGAGCCAGTATCCCTCATTTACAGATGAGGAAATGGGGCCCAGAGAGGCGAAGTCAGTGTCCAGAGGCTACACAGCTGGGCGGTGGCCGCACTGGGATGTACACGTAGGTCTATCTGACCTCAGAGTGTGCTGAGTTTTGGGGAATCCCAAGGTCAAGTCTAAGACAGATGTCCAGGCAGGAATTCCCCACATCTGCTTGGCCCACTTGTCCTAGCTCATCCTCTACCAGGAATTGCGGACAGGCCCCAACCTCCCCAGCGACAGCATCCTGCATCTCAGTGTGTCATCATCACAGGGTGCATGGGCACTGCTGAGCCTGCAGGCCTCCGCAGCCAGCTTGCTCTAACTGGCATGGGGTTTGGGGGGTGGTAGCACCCTCCATGATCTCACCGCCATGATCTCACCACACCCCGCCCCCCCCAGCTCAGAGAAGGGAGGGGCACACCCGCAGGAGGTGCCACCTTTGCTGACTCCCTCTGCCCTGCATGGGAGGCCACCCTGGAGGTGGCAGCCGGCTGGGAAGCCTGGGCCATGGACGCCGTCTCCAGGCAGTTCCCTGCCTTCCAGGGCCTGCCCTCTCCATGGTTGCCTGGCTGGAAGCATTCTGGTCTTTTTAATCTAATTTAAAAATGTGATCTGGAAATTAATTTCATCCAGATGCAGGGGTCTTTGTTGAGTGTGTGTGTGGGTGTTTTATAAAGGGCAGGAGAGAAAATAGAGGCTGTTTTATGGGACAAGATGTGAAGCCAGCCAAAGCCACAGATAGCAATTTTCAGTATCTTTTGGAAGACTTAATGATTCAGATTCTTTTGCTGCTTCCCAAGCAGTAAACAAAACCTTCTCTGATGGAGGAATGTCACTGAATACCTCCCGGGGACAGGAGCAGGTATGTCAGCAGGGGCGGAGGCCAGATGGAGGTCCCATCGCCACCCATGGGCAGTCCCAGTTGAGGACGGAGGACAGAGTTCCTGAGGCCATCCTGTCAGAAAGGAACGTCAGCTGCAGAGCTCACAGCTGGGCCCAGGCTGGCTGGGAGATGGTTCATGGCCCCTCAGCCAACTTCACCTAAAATAACTGAACCCGCTCACAGGGGGGCCTGTCAGTCCGTGTGACAAGTTGATAACCCTGGTGACTAAATTCTGGGCCCAAGAGATTAGGCCTGTGTGGATTCAAATCCCAGCTCAGCAAAATTCTTTTTCCGTGATCTGGGGAAAACGAGCTTTACTTTCCTCATCTGTAAAATGGGGATAACAATATGCCCTACTTGGTGGTGCAATTGTGAGGCTTAATGAGATAACACGGGCCTGAAGGAGAAAGGACCCAGTGAGTGCTGCCTCCTGTGATTAAGGCACAAAGGGAATGCTCAATAGATCTAGGCCCAGAGAGGCAAAGTGACTTGCCCAAGGTCACACAGCAGGATTGAGGTTGTCCAGTGCCGTGGAGGAGCATGGGCTTGGGACTAATGAAGTAGCGTCCACTAATACCAAAATATTCACTGTTCTCCCTGCACGCCTGCTTACAGGGCCCGGCCCTGCTGGTAACAGCCTTGGCCAAGTGATGTGCTTTGACCAAAAACAACGTCAGCAGAATTATCAGGCTGATTCTGGGTGGAAGCTTAGGAGTTACCTTGTAATTTCACCATCGCTCTTTTCCCTCTGCCATGGGGACATCCTGCTCTGGATGAGGACTGCTTGATCAGCTCGGGTCACAGAATGCTCCCTGCCCAGAGCCCCAGGTGACCCAAGAAAGACATGGGGTGTGAGTCAAAAATAAGCCTTTGGGGCTTCCCTGGTGGCGCAGTGGTTGAGAGTCCGACTGCCGATGCAGGGGACTCGGGTTCGTGCCCCGGTCCGGGAAGATCCCACGTGCCGCGGAGCGGCTGGGCCCGTGAGCCATGGCCGCTGAGCCTGCGCGTCCGGAGCCTGTGCTCCGCAACGGGAGAGGCCACAACAGTGAGAGGCCCGTGTACCGCAAAACAAACAAACAAAAATAAGCCTTTGTGTCTCGACTCCCAGGGACTCTGGGGCTGCTCCTTAACTGAGCCCAGATGACCCACACACCGGTCCCAAACCCTGCTGAGCCACTTGTGTGCTGTATGACTACAGGAAAGCTCTCACCTTCTCTGAGCCTCAGCCCTGGTGCAGTGAGGCCAGCGGGACCTTCTTCATAAATACCTCTACTCGGATTAAAGGAGTCAGGGCAAGTAAGGCCCCTTGCCTTCCACTAAATGCTCGCAAACGTTCATATATGTCCCTTCCCCTGGCTTGGAGGGGTGTATTCAGATTAGGAAACCTCGCGGATTCTAGAACCTCTTGAGCGTCACAAGGCTGACAGTGTGTAGGTATGTTTTACGCCTAAAAGGGCTTGATAGGGCTGAGCAACTGACAAGAACATCCAGGAATTTCCGACCCAACTCAGGAGCTGGATTCAGAGCTTGAAGCATGTTTGACGGTGATGTAAGGCCTGCAGGACAGGGCCCAGGTAGAGGAGACCCAGGGTACTGGGATTCTCAGGTCCTCAGGCCTGGCCAACCACCACATGTCAGCTCTCGGTGTGGCTGGAGCACCTCTGGGTATTGGGAAAGGAAAGCTACTGGAGGAAAGAGGTTTCAGTGCGGCCGAGGGAAGAATGACAACCCATCACTTCCCACTTTGAGGCCTTGAAGACCCTTCTGTCTTCTGAGCATTCCTGTCCCAGGTTCCCACCCCTGGCAGCCCATCTGCCTGGTGAAGGAACACCCACACACTGCACAAGACTCTAGTCCATACCATCTCTGCCAGAGGGATGTCCCCTGCCCCTAGAGAGAGCTGACCGCTGACCCCATATACCCCGTGCCGCCCTGTGCCCTGGATACATGCTGCCATTGCTTGCTCAGGGCCCTGGGTGGTCATTGCTGCTAGCGTCCCAGCCGGAGGCTGGCATGGGAGGGTGTGCAGTACACTCCTGAACACCAGGGACTCTGCCCAAGTGGCTAGAAGTGGCATCTCACTGTGGCGGCAGGCTTGGCGAGGTTGCATCCCGAGCTCTGTCCGCCTTTCTGCCAGGCAGCTAGAGCCAAAACAGACCATTCTGTTCCTCCAGAGAGACACAAATAAATAAGTCATCAGGAGCGCTCTCCTCTTCCCTGCCACCAGCCCCGCCTCCCAGCTGATACACTGGTGGGTCAGGCGAATGTCAGGCAGCCTTGCTGTTGACAGGCCCCGTGCATCTTCACAAAGCCCCAACGGGGGTCACAGCTGTGCTGGTCCATCTAGATGGGCTGCCAGTGGGCGCTAACCTCCTGGGATATTGGAACACCTGGCCTCTTGGCTGAGGTCTGGCACATTCCCCAGCATCAGACAAGTCCTGGCTTTCTAGATGCACCTGGGAGTGGCAGAGCCCACTGGCCGGAACAAGGGCCCTGGTGTCCCTTGGCCTTGACTGGGTGGAACAGGTGACTTCACCTGCCTGGGCCCAGCCCCTTCTTCCTTCCTCTCAGAGTAGCTGTGAGGACTAATGAGACAACAAAGGCATCCTGCCCAGAAGGGTCAGAGCTCCAAAGGGCAGGACGGTCCCAGAGGTGGACTTTACCTGGCTCTCCTCACACACCCGGAGCACTCAGGACCTCTTGGCCAGGCAGGCCTGTCCCAACCCATTCACTAACCTATCCTCCCACACCCAGTGGCCCATCCTCCAGTTGTCCCCTCTCTGCCGCAAGCTCTGGCTGGACGCAAGGCCCTGGCCCCGCTCCCTGGGCTCAGGCCTTCTCCCCAAGATGCCCCAGCTCAGGCAGCTAAACGGGGGCCTCCAGGGCTTCTTATCTGAGCTCTGGATTGGCTGTCTCCTGGGTGACCCCAGCCTCTCCTCTCCACAGGGCCCCAGTCTTGCCCAAGTCATCCTCATGACTTCTGCAGTGTCCTAGGTCCTTGTATCATGCACCATCCGTGAGCACAAGCCCAGCTTAAAGCTCTCGGGGCCCCTCACCACCCTCAAGAGGAAGCCCAAGCCCCTCCTCCTCTGCCCCCCGGTCCGCGAGGCCCCACCCCATCCCGCCAGCCCCCGCCGCCTTGCCCCATGGCTCCCCTGGCATTTCACACTCAGGCTGCAGGGAACTGTGTCTGGAAACGCTCATTCCTCTGGACTGTGTGGCTCCCACCCTCTTCAACACTTTTGGATACAGGACACCAAGCACCACGCCTCCCTCGTGAAGCCCAGGAGAGCAGAACAGCCTGGGAGAGGAGCTCAGCCCAGCTCTTCTGGGCCTCCATCCACGTCTGTGGGAAGGGCGATGGCAGGAAGCTCGGTGGAGAATAATCAGGAGGGATCCCTCCAGAGCAGTGCTGTCAACCGGGAGAGTCCCGCACCCCACGCTTGGCAGCGTCAGGAGACACGGTTGGTTGTCACAGGCAGTCAGTGGGGAGGGGGCGTGCTCAGCGTCTAGTGGATGGTGGCCAGGGTCTCGCAATGCACAGAGTAGCCCCCAGAAAGGAGGATTAGGCTCCAGGTGTCCACCGGGCCGCGGTGGGGGTCCCTGCTCTAGGCCCTCCATCAGTGGAAGTCCCAGATTTATTAAAGCGGCTCTGGACCCAGGCTGGCTCTCAGCTCCACCCCGACTGGCTGCCTCAGTCGGGCAAGTTATCAATCTCTCCACGCCTCACCTTCCTGTGTGTAAAGGGGGCCAAGGGTGGGCTGCTAAGTGGCTTCAGAGGGTTGAGCACAGAGCTGGCCCCATGCCGCTAGCTCCATAAATGCTTGCCGAGGTGCCAGGCTAAAAGCCAAGCTAAACTTCCTCAGTGCGTCCATGCCTCCCCAGGGAAGGGCTCTGTTTTGTGGTCCAACTCTTTATTATCTGCAGCCAGGACCCACTGTGCCTAAACCATGGAGAATTCCGTGTGAATCCCGTGTAAACGTGCAGATCACAGAAACCTGTGGGCTTCAAAACGAGGAGCCCAGACACCAGTCGCCAGAGCCTTGGAGAAGTCTGGCCGTCTTGCCAAGCCTCTGTCTTCTGTCTGGCTTTCAGCTGGCAATGTCAACACTTCAGGGTCCTAACCCCAGTCCTGGCACCGCCCTCCTCCCTCAGGGAATTAGTCTTTGGTCTTATAAAAGGCTTGGGTCAAGTTCCAGGCTTGATTCCAGTCCTCGTGACAGAAAAGACTTGCTGAACTACTTCACACAGAATTATTCTGAGGTCTGAGCAGATGGCAAGATATTCAGGGGAAGCACCCGTGCATTTGAGGAAGGAAGGCTGGGGAGCTGGCCTTGGTGGGAGGAGGAGAGATTCAGAAGATAGTCAAGGGATTTGCATCTCCTGCCTGATCAAAGGGAAGAGGCAACTTCCCGCAAGTGAGCATGGCATGGTGGCAAAACATCCAAGCCCCAATATCAGACAGAGAGATGGAGGCTCAGACCCCCACCCCACCACTCCCAGCGGTGCCACTAATCTCTTCAATAGTCACTCAACAAACACTCCTTCCAAGTGGATTTTTCCTTACCACGAAAAAAATACATCTACCCCAAGAATCAGCTTCAGGCTTACTGGGAAAATATCTGAAGCATCCCCATTAAAGTCAGGAAGAAGACAAGATTGCCTGACAATTTTAAAGATGGTTTTAGAGGTACTAGCCAACACGATTGGACAAGAAAAAGAAGTGAGGCACAAAAACTGGAAAGAAGGAGATGAGATTATCATTGTTTGCAAATGGCATAATCGGACACCTAAGAGAATCAGCTGAAAAAAGTATTACAAAGATAAGAAATTTCAGTAGGGTGGCTGAGTAAAAAAATACGTATTAGGTTTTATCATTTAAACAACAGTTGGTTAGAACAGTGGTGTCCGACCTTTTTGGCACCAGGGACTGGTTTCGTGGAAGACAATTTTTCCATGGACTGGGTGGGGGGATAGTTCAGGCAGTAATGTGAGCGATGGGAAGCAATGGGGAGCAGCAGATGAAGCTTCGCTCGCTCACCCACTGCTCACCTCCTGCTGTGCGGCCCCGTTCCTAACAGGCTGTGGACCGGTACTGATCCATGGCCTGGGGGTTGGGGACCCTTGGGTTAGAAGATATAGTAGAAGAAAACCCCCATTATAAAATAGCAGCTTGAAAAGAAATAAATATGAACAAACACAAAAGATACGTGCAATATCTATATGAAGAAAACTCCAAAACATTATAAAAGAAAATGTGAACAAATGGAAAGACACATTGTATTCTTGGATAGGAATATTCAACGTCATGAAAAGTCCATTGTCCTTGAATTAATCTATGAATTTAACACAATCTCAGTAAAAAGTACTAACTAGATTTTTTTTTTTTTTTTTTTTTTTTGGCAGGGAGACTACAAAAGCCAATTCTAAAGTTCGTATGACAAAAGACCTGGGGGAATAGACTAAGAAGACATTAAAACACATCAAAAGCAACAGTAGTTAACACAATGAGGTACTAGCAAATGTATAACTAGACCAATGAAAGCCATCACAATCTACCCAGATGCTCAAATTTAGTATACTATAGTATACAATAAGTTTGCATTTCGGATCAGTGAGGAAAAGATGGACAATTCAATGATTGCTGTTAGGATAACTGTCTACCCATGTGGGAAAAAAATAAATGTGGATTCCTACTTTACATCCAAAAAAATTACTTACATCCAAATTTTTAAAAAATCTTACATCCAAATAAATTCCTCACAGATCAAAGATTTGAAGGCAAAAAATTAAAACATAAAAGACGTAGAAGACAACACGAGGGGATTTTTAACAATCTCAGAGTAGTGAAAGACTTTCTCTGTAGGATACAAACCCCACCAGACACAAAAGAAAAAAAATGGGTACAATTTGATTACATAACAATTAAAAATTAAGCATGAGGAAAAAAGCATCACTAATTCAAAGACACACTGAGAAAATATTTGCAATGCATCCTATTTCCTTCATATGTAAAAAGTTCCTGTGAATAAATAAGAAAAAGGCCAAAATTTCAATAGGAAATGGCAGAGGACATAAACAGCTCACAGTAAAAGAAATACAAGTGACTCTCAAGCGTGTGAAATATGCTGTTTCACTCATAGTAAGAGAAATCAGTGGATGCTATTTCGATCCTATGTGCCTTTACTTAGCATATTCTCACTGCTTTTCTACCAGCAAACTCCTCCTCCTTCTTTACACTCATATCCCCTCCATCAGGGCCCTGGTCTCATGTGTTTAATCACCTTAGGGAAAGGGGCTGCATGGGATTAATCTCTGGGTCAGGAATGTCAACCAATATGTGTTGAACAAATAATGAATGAAAAAGGAACTCAGGCCCCGTGGATTCCAGGTCCAAGCACCTTTCATGCCTGAAAGTCTTCCACATCCTTGACCTCATTTAACTACCGCAGCAGCCCTGAGAGGCAGGTATCACATGCCCATTTCTCAGATAAGAAGGCTAAAGTCCAGAGGGCAGAACAGGTCAGAAAACCTGTCACCTGAAGACTTTCCCAGACTCCTTCCAGGTCCACCCATTCTTGCACTGGTTGCCCAACAGCTGGCCTGGAGGCTGGGGTGTTTTGGCGGCACCCGGACTTGACTGGGGCCCAAGGCAGTGGGGCTGTGGCCCCAGCGCGGTACTTACTTGTGCATGTAGCCCTCGGAGCCGGCCGTGAGGTTTGCCTGCATCACCGCCTGGAACTCTGTCTCATTGCAGCAGTATTTGAAAACCGTGTTGTTATGGTGACAGCAGAGGATCAAGGTTTTGTTGTCCGAGAGCCGGGGGCAGTGGAAGCCAAAGTGATAGCGGCCTTTGTGGTCCGTGTAGGGCTCACAGACACGGAAATGCGCGGACAAGACTGGAAAAGACAGTCACCAGGCTCGGTGGGGTCCCTCCTCAGGCCCAGCTGGCCCGAGACCCCCACCAGTCCATGAGGACCACGGGCAGAGCCTGGTTGGCCTATTCTAGGGTTGTGCCCACCTCTTCCTTTGCCAGGAAGGCTTTGTGGTCCAGTGTGAGCCTCCCCTCTGCCAGGAAGACTGCTCTGGCTCCTGTCACCTCCCAGGCCCCCCTCGGCTACCATCCTGCTTATACTGTGCTGTCCAGACTGGGAGCTTCTTGCAGGCAGGGCTGATCTTAGGCCTCACGTGGATCCCCTCCAAGGGCTCTGCACACAGCTGGCACTCAATTAGGAAGCAACACTAACTGAGCACTTACTGTGTGCTTCGCAGGCTCTATCAGATTTAATCCACTTGGCCATCCTAGCAGGCAGGTCTGGGATCCCACTTTACAGAGGGAGGAACCCGAGGCTCAGAGGTGTACAGTGACCTACCTGAGCCGGTTAGAGGCGGTGGAGCAGGAATCCAACCCAGGCCTGCCTGGATCCAAGGTCCAGGAGCCTCTGCACTCCTCCATCACTGTGCGGACTGATGGTGGACTCGCCAACAAGTCCAGGCTGGCCTGGGTGGTGAGTGGCATGGGTGCAAGAACCAGGTCCCACTTGTAGAGAAAGCGGTGTCCCCTCATATCTTGGTTTCTACTAAACTGATGCCCTACACCCGGAGGTCCCCAAGGGCCCGCCTTGGTGGCCCCAGCTCATGGCGACAAAGCTGCCCTGGCCTTGGACCCTCATTCTCCTGGCTCATGGCCAGAGGCCCCTATTCAGCCACGGATGACGCTGAAAACCCAGGACAGTATTTACTAGCTGTGCTGCTGCTGATAAAGACGAGTGAAAGCCTGAACAAACATAACAATGGAAAACAACTTGGAGCCCGCTGTCTCTAGCTTAATTAGTGTCTTCATAAAAGGGACTGCTGTATCTAATTCGTATCGCTCAAAAGGGGCTTCCAAGGCTGAATACATCTCTCCAACCACCAAGGCTCTAGTTCTGCAGAAGCGCCTCAGTTAATTGAGAGCTCTGTCTCTGCTGAGAGGTTATTAGACTCCAGCCCACACAGCTCCCAGCGCCAGGGGCTGCCGAGGGGATCGCAGCTGGGCTGCGCTGGCCGGTGGGCGGGTGGGCCTCACGTGCTGGAGCGCCAAGGCTGGCTTGGGTGGCTTCATGAAATCCTGGGCCCCTTCTCCAAAGTACAGCACCCTCTTTCGTGGGGACGGGTAGGATCACTGCGGGAAAAGGGTCTCAGCCTTTCAGGAGTCAGGGGAGCTCTCAGCCTTGACCCTGGGAAACAGAAGACCCTCTTATGGATGCAGTGGTCACTAAGGAAGCCCCAGGTGGATGCACCATCTCATTTGATCTCATGTATTCCCATTGCACAGAGGAGAAAACTAAGGTTGAGAGCACGAGTCTCAAAGTGTGGTCCCTGACCTGCTGCGTCTGCATCCCCAGGGGACTTGTCACAGATGCAGTTTCTCAAGCCCCTCAGCAGACGTTCTGAATCAGAAACTCTGGGGATGGGGGGCACAGTCTGAGTCTTAGAAAGCCCTGCAGGGGATGTCGATAGACTTGGTTTGGGACCCACTGGCCTGGAGGCACAACGTACCAGAGGCTAAAGGTGAGGCAGAGGCAGGAAGTGAATTCCAGCCACTGACCAGCCCCCGTCCAGATTGATGAGAAAGCCCTGCCGGGGGGGTCAGCTCACACTCGCTTGCAGGAGGCTCGATGTGTCAGCAACACCCAGTGGCTGGTCAAGAAGACAAGCTGGGGCCCTGAGGCCACAGGACCCAGGGAGGGAAGCAGCAGAGTGGTGGAGGGGGCCTTTGAGCTGGGCTTCAGAGGAGCCAGATGTGCAGAGATGGAAGTGGGAGGGAGGCCCAGCCAGGGAAGGGATAAGGAGAAGTCCCCAGTGGCTCACCCCGGCCACCCCTGGACAGTCAGCACCACCTGCTTTGACCATGTGCGAAGACAAGACCACTGCTGCTTCCTGAGGAAGAATGTGCCGGAGCTCGAGGAGTCCTGGCCCGGAGCCAGGACAGCTGGTCTGAATCCTGGAGTGCACAGGATCACCTGGGCCATCACAGTCTCTCTGTGCCTCGTTGCCCTCAAGGATGGAAGACCAGTGGTCTCCCGGGGGCTGGGGCCTCCGAGAAGCATTTGTGAACAGCAAAGCGCAGGGCCCACTTAGAGCAGGGAGGGTGTAAGCGAAAGAGTGGACGATAAAGGACAGCACTTCCGGCCTCCAGGCACGGGTGCATCGTGGCTCTGGGGCTGTGCCTGGGGCCCGAGGGCAGGGGGATGGTCGTTAGGAGGCCAGCGTGTCCTGAGTCACCAGGAAAACCGGCCCACGTGGAGAGGGAACACGAGGGGAGAGCCATTCTTGGGTCTTGGCGTCCAAGATAGGACACCGATCACCCCCTCCACACACACACACACACACACACACACACACACACACACACACACACCTGCGAGGCTCAGGGTCTGCGTGGCCATCATTTAACAGCCAGGTGACTGTGTCCTCTGACCATGTGACCTCAGGCAATTCTCTTTCCTGGTCTGACCCTCAGCTTCCTCATTTGTAAATGGGTGGGGAGCTCCTCTCTCCCAGGGGACAAGATGACCTACTGCATGAGAAAGCAGCGGGGAAGGATTTCTGTGCACAGTGGCCCCCAGGCGCATGGCCTTGGCCTGGCTTTTTCTCTGCCACCCCAGGGCCCTTCATGGCATCCTTCTGAACCACGACCCCCAGCAAAGGGGCAAAAGGGGCCCAAAGGTGCAGGCCGGTGTCCACAGCCCTGCCAGAGCAGGAGGGCACGAGGGCATAGGTGCATACACACATGAGAGACAGAGACAGGGACAGGGACAGAGACACAGAGATACAGAGAGGGAGACAGAGGGAGAGACACAGCGAGAGCAGGCACCTTGCTGAGATGAGGGCTCGCGCTGGGTCAGCCCTGCTGGCAGGAGGTAGGGTGCACTTCTCCAGTCGGCCAGCTTCGCTTTGGAGCAGCCAAAGGACTTGGTTCATGTTCATCTTTGTGAACAGGAGCGTGAAAGCCCCCCTGCTGGGATCAGGGGCCCCGCCTAGGGGACTGGTCGGGTGCTGGGAGATGGGGCCCCGGCACCACTCTGTCTGGGTTGGAATCCAGCCCCTACACTAGCTGTGTTGTCTCTGGCTGTCAGTTCCCTCTCCAAGCCTCAGTTTCCTCCTCTGTACAATGGGATGACTACAACACTGCCTGACTTTGACTTGCTGGGGTCAGGAGAGAATTCACTGCACGTAAGGGCTTCTCCCAGGACTTACCGGCAGCCACCGTTAACCCCACAGTGTCCGCGAGAATCTTCCAGCTGAGCTCCCAAGGCAGGCACATGAGGCACAGCACACAGTAGGTTCTCACCAAACATGAGCCCCTCACGAGGCTGATGCCACTAGGGCCGGCAGCCCCCTCAGCACCCAGAAGCCCGGCTGAGCTATAGCCCTGACACCAGGAAGGGACCACCTCCCCCTCCCGCCTCCCGCCAAGCATCACAGAGGCTCTACCTGCGGAAATCAGCAACGAGAGGACGGCGAGCACGTTCAAGGGCTGCTGGCCACAACTGGTCATCATTTGGCTTGCATCGATTCGTCGAGCGCTGCCTGTCGAACGAGAGCCGGGAGAGGCCGGGTGTGGGCTGTTTTGTCTGCGGTGCAGACACTGGCTTTGCTGCCCATGGCACGGCCGGATGGGCACGGGCAGGGAAGCAGGTCTGCCGGGAGCAGGGGCCGGGCCGTGGATGATGGAAACGCCGCCATCCAATTTCCTTTCCGGGATGAATGACCTTCCCCCACCAGTCAGCTGTCATCTCCCTTTCTTTTCACGGCAAAATGAGACTTAATCAAAGGAGGACGGATGGCTCAGGTGGTGGAAATAACCAGCGGTGGGCACGGGAATGAGAACGGTGGTGAGCGAGGGGATTAGAGGCGAGCTCGTGAATCTGCAGGGGGCTGGCGGGACCCACGTCTCCCTGCTGTGTCGCTAACGGTGACTTCCATTAACCCCACCCCACCCCCACCAGCATGCATCCAGCTGGCACCGTCCAGGCATTAGGGACATGGCAGTGAACTAAACAGACTCGAGATGGAACTCAATAGAAGCTGTCCCTGCCCCGGCTTGCATTCTAGTGACCAGGGCTGACAGCTCACAGATGAGGAGTTCAGAGGCTATGAGGTCCCTGGGGTTGCAGCCCGAAGACTGAAAGCAGAGACTCAAGCAGAGACTTGTACACCCATGTCCATAGCAGCACGATTCACGATCGCAAAAGGAAGAGACGACACGAATGTCCATCGACGGATGACGGATAAACACTACGTGGCACGCACTACAGTGGAACATTACTCCACCTCCAAAAGAAAGGAAATTCTGACACAGGCGGCAACACAGAGGAGCCTCAGTGAAATAAGCCAGACACAAAAAGACAAACACTGTGTGATCCTATTATCCGAGGTCCCTAAAGCAGTCAAGTCCATAGAGACAGGAAGTAGGATGGGGGGTGCCGGGGGCTGGGGGAGGGGGAATGGGAGTGAGTGTCTCATGGGGACAGAGTCTCAGTGTGGAAAGATGACAAAGTTCTGGAGATGGATGGTGGTGATTGGAAGATGCGTTGCATACTGAGGGAGCAGCAGGTGCAAAGGCCCTGAGGTGGGAGCAGCAGGGAGGCCAGTGGAGGATGGGGGGAGGGGTGGGTAGCAACAGGCCGCCTAAGGCAGGGCCTTGGCCCTCAGTGGCCACTTTATATCAGGTTGTTGAGACCTCGGGACAAACCTGAGGGACAGGTTCCCTCACTACCATCACCACCCCCGTACCCCGCCCCCGGGCTCTGGGAATGGAGGCTGCAGAGGAGGACCAAGTGTCCTCTGTGTCCTCTGTGTGGCCTGCTAGAGCCCCACCAGGGTTGTAACTGCATGTGGCTGGGGAGTAATTTGCTGAGCACCTACTATGTGCCAGGCTCCAGGCCAAACAAGGTCCTGCACACTACCCTCTACCCTCACGGCACCCCTGATCAGGGAGAGCTCCGGGACCCCAGCTTGGGTCCAAGGCAGCTCTGAATCCTGCTGACTAGCGGGCAGGCAGGGCAGGAAGCCAAGGGGGCAACCCAGAGGCCAGAAGCTTCGGACCAAGGAGACAGTGCCAGATTCACGGCCAAAGACAGGCTGCTCACAGCCAGGCCCTGCCCCTGCTTTGGGGCCTGGGGCTTCGCACCTGCAGCACGGGTGGCGCGGAGGCACCCAGGGTGTCAGTGCTGCTTGGAAGGTTGGTGAGCCAAAATAAGAAAAGGGGGTGGCAGGGCTGTTGGACGAAGCCTGAACGCCCTAATACGACGCTCACTCATGGTGATGTTGGTGTCAGTCCCTGCCAGTCCCTGGGGGGACCCGCCCACCTCTCTGTGAAGGCCTCTCTGCTCCCCCAGGAGCAGCCCTGCCCCCAAGGGCTGTGAGCTTCTTAATTGCTCTGAGCCTGGGCCTCCTCCCTGCCTCCCTCAGGGCCCTCCCGGGAGGATGAAGGAGATTAAAGCATTTGAAAGTGCTTAGGAAAGGGTTTCATACTGGGGAAACCTAAAGATCAATCCTGGAAAATGCACTGTGGGGGTGGGGAGTGACAGGTCCTCTGAGATGAGTCCTCCCTGCCATGTGGCCCCATTCCGCAGATGGGGAAGCCGAGGGCCAAGACGGGTGTCCAGATTCCAAGCCCTTCTAGCCCCTGAAAGGTGGCTTTCACTTTTCACTTTTTAAGCCAGGGCTCCAGTCTGAGAGCTGGTGGGTTCATGGAACAAATGCTTGGGTGGGGGTGGGGGTCCACCTCTGCCAGGTGCCCAGCCCTCCTTCCTGCTGCTCCCACTCCCTACAAAGTCCTGCGTATACTGAGGGGGGCTATCACTCACACCTGGGGTGCCCTCCTCTCTTTCCTGTGAGTCCAAATCCTGTACCACCTTAGAAGCTGTTACAATGCCACCTCCTCCAGGAAGCCTGCCTTGATTCCATCAGCTTGAAGAAGTTTGTCTCTCCATTGAGGCGTATCATATTCTATCTCTTCTCTCCTTAATGTGTTAATTCATTTATTCGTTCATGTATTCTCTCAACATCCACTTGCTGACCCCCACTTATCCGCTTGCTGACGCCCGGAAAGGGACCGGGTCGGGTTCTAGGGACTCAGGGTGTCCTGGGTGAGGGCGCCCAGCAGCTCTACCTTATGGGACTGGTCCTCATGCCCTCCTCTCTCCAACTGTGAGAGTCCTGGGCCAGGGCCTGGCCAACTGGGGGTCACGCAGAGTGGGTGAGACTCCCAGCACGACTGGCACTGGCCTCAAGCCCTTGGCCCATTGGAGGCGCTGAAGCAACAGGGCCTGTTGTGGATGTGTGGGTCCCGCACAGCACAGGTGTACCCCGTCACAGTGATGCACTGTGACTCGTCTGTCCCCTGTCCAGCAGGGTCCTCCCTGCGATCTGCTCAGTCCCCTCTGCCTGGCCGTGCGCCCTCCGCCCTGCCTGGCCACCCACGGCTGCCTCAGGATGAGTCAACGGGTGACAAAAGCCACAGCCCTGTTGGTGGGACAAAGGTGGAGGTGGGGGCTGCCCCACCTCCTCAGACCCCCAGGGAAGCTTAGGTGCTGGCACTGAAGGCTGAACCCGTGGTGGAAAGAAAACCCCACCATGTGTCACTGGGAAGTTACATAAAAATTCCATTTCTAATGACCGAAGACAGGAAAGCTATAAGCCAGCATCTCTATTCCTGGCTCGGTGGGAGAGCTGCTTTGGAAACTCCGCGGCTGCCATCCCTGTGAGGTTTCCATGAGAGGGCCAGCTTCTGAGGGCACACCATCAACAGCCCCCATATTCACCTTAGCCCCCCTGTGGGGTCCGCAGAGGGGGACCTGGGCGTGTCACGCTGTCGGGTGCCACCACCTGGGACCCTCCCCCACTGGTGACATTTGGGGGAAGCCCCTCCAGCAGAGGTAGGAGCTGGGGCTGAAAGAGTGAGCATCCCTCATCCTGCCCCCTGGGCCCAGCCCTGGTTCTGGGGTCTGCGGCCGTGGGGCTGCGCCCTGGGACTGGCTTAGAGCAGCTGGACTCTTCACAGGTGCCGGATGCTGGCTTTTCACCATGTTATCTCATAGTCCCCAACAGCCTGATGAGGCAGATATCAAACTCCCATCTCGTAAAGTAGGACACTGAGGCTCAGGGAGGTGAAGTGACTTGCCCAAGGTCGCACAGCCACTCAGTGTCTCAGACAGGAAGCAAGCCCAGCCTCGAAACTCACTCTCCCTCCTGGCACTATAGGAGTTTCCAGAGCCTCCGGAGCCCCTGACCCTCGCTCCTCAGAAAACACATTTACCACAGACAGATTCGATTTATTGACCCGGGTTCTATTTCTTTGAAAACTGGTAAACTACCCACAATGGTAGCTGGTGGCCAATGATAAATCTCAAATAACAGGGGGAACATTCTGGATGAGGAGGACCCCCCAAGCTGACTGCCTCTAGAATCACAAGTCAAGCACGCATCTCTGCATCCACTCCTTGGGTCAGCCGGGGACTGCTGTTCCCAGATTTGAGGATTATTTTTAAACACCGAATTTGGCGAGGCCTGAGTGGAGAGGATGGAGGGCATGTGAAGAGAAACAGAGCCGGCGAAGATGAATTAAACCCCACTGGCAACAACAGCAGACCTGTTCTCCATCAGCCAGGCTAGGCAGGGCTCGGGAGGGAGGGAGGGGAGGCGGGCCCTTGGTGTGGGGCAGGGGGCACTGCCACGGACCCTCCAGGACCCCCCACGCCTGGCGGCCCCTGGCTCAATAACTGGAGGTTCCTCATCCTCTCTCGGCTTACCCTAGACCCTTGCTTAGCCCTCCATGACCTTCCCTGGGCGCGGCCAAGAGCATCCCCTCTTGCCTGGACCAGGTCAAGGGCCGGGTGGCCTGGAGGGTGGGCCTTGGGTTTGGGCCACACTGCCTGGCTCCACCTTTTGTAGCCACACCCTGTGTGACCTGGGACAAGTGTCCTCAGTCTCCTCGGCCCTAAAAGGGGGATGAAAATAGTATCTAATTCACAGAGTCCTTGTGATGATTGAATGAAGTGATGCATCAAAGTGCTTGGCATGGGGCTGGTGCTCAAAATATCCGTGGGGAGTGCCGCTTGCCGCTAGATACCTCTGCCCCAGCCTCGCCCACCAATCCAGGTCCTACTGACTTCCTGAAATGCCCATCTGACCACCCACCCACCTCCTTAGGGGTCTTGGCAGCTCCAGGTTCAAGTCCATGCTCACTTCCCAGGCCCCAGGTGGTCTGGCTTGCTGCCTCCTCTGTCTCTCTCTACTCCTCAAGGTTCAGCCCTCCAGGATGTGCCTCTCCTCTGGGCCTTTGCACACGCGGTCCCCACACTGGGGACACCCTTCCCCTGTCCTGCAGGCGGGCAGCCTGGACCCAGCTTTTGAGGTTCAGCTGCGGTGCCTGTCTCTCAGCAAAGCTTTTCTGCCTCTGATTCTCTCACTCCCCCGGGTGGGCTCCCGAGGCTGGCATGGGCGGGAGCATGCTGCCTGATTAGTTTGTGTCCCAGCTTGAGAGCAAATGGGTTAGAGAAAACGGGTGGCAGGCGGGGGCGTTGAGAACCCAGACCCCTGCCGTAGGGGCCTGACCTCTTTAGACCCGGCCACCTGAGCCCCGCATGTCCCAGCAGCAAGAACTAGTTACACACCTGTCACCCAGACACATCCCACCTTGCCCCACCCCTGCAGAGTTGCAGCTCTGCAGTCAGCCCCATGGCGGGCGGGCTGAGGATGGGTCCCGACCCAGCCTCCTGGGCATTGGGTGCTGGTGGTAGAGCACAGGAGTCGGGCCCTTTGCTCGGGCTGGCCCTTCCCCGGGCATCTCTTCCTCCAACTCAGATGTCCAGATCAGACCTACCACAAGGTCCGGCTCAAATGCCACCCGGTCCATGAAGCTGCCTCGGCTACTTGTCCTCCCCACCCCCAACGTCCAGGGAGTGGGTCCTCTTCTGCACGCCCATCGGTGAATACCTAACAGGCCTCTGCAGGGGGCCAAATCGAGCGCTGGGTGGTGGTCGGATTCAGCCACAAACGAGATGGACCAGGTCTGGTCGCCATGGGACGACGGCCTGGGGGCCACAGTCAGGAAGCCACTGATTCCATGATGAATTAGTAATTAAGCTTGGGCATTCTTCTTCTTATTAATAATAGTATGAGCATTATGAATTAGTAATTAAACGAGGATAGAGCCCTTTGGGGCCTCACAAACAGTCCTGTGGGCAGAGCAGGTGCCCAATAGACGGGTATCGGAAATAACCCTGGAGACAGCCACTGGGCGCCCACCCTGGGCCGGGAGGCCTGCTATGATGCGCTCACTTACTTCTTGACACCCTTAGGCTGTACCACTGCCCTCCCCGGGGTGTGGATGGAGGGACGGGCAGGGTAGAGCCAGGATGCCAAGCCCGCACTTTGCTCCTGTGCCCTGTCTCCATGGGCAGATGGGCGTGTTCACTCACCAGGCAGCACATGCCTGCACACATATGTCTGCAACAACACACGCGTGCACATGCAGGCACGACCCCCTGCTGCCCACACATACATGTGACGGGCACACACGTTATCCGCGGCGACCTTATCCTCCCGCAAGTCCCCAAGTTTCCAGGGCCTTTCTTTGGCGACGCAGACCTATTCCTGAGTTTGTGAACTTTTATTTTTAGGACAACACACACTTGGAGGTTATGAAATCTCAGCCTGAAACGTGAATTCCAGGAATAGACGCCGGTGTGAAGCAAGATCAAAGTGTGTCCTCCTGACCCCTGGGGCCTGCGGAGGGAGTGGCGGGCGGGTGGGGAAGCAGGAAACAAGACGGAACTGGGCCAGACTGCGACAGGTTTGCCTGCAGCCAGGCTCTGGGCTGCATGGCCAGCAGGCAAGGCCACCGTGAAGCGCACCCCAGCTGGGGCCCAGCCTGTGTCGGTCAGCCCCTTTCCCTTCCCACATCTTCTCAACCTCACGCCGGCCCTGAGGTCCACGCTGCTCCCATCTCGGTGGCCTGCACCCCACCCCATGAATCAATCAAGCACATGGGGCCCCCCTACACTTCTGTCCCCGAAACTTACCCTCACCTCGGAGCCAGAGAGCTGCCTTTCAAAATGCAAATCCCATTGCATCACTCCTTGATTAAAACCCTCTGAGGGCCTCCTAAAGCACCGGGTGGGGGGATGGGCAGGGGGAAGGCCAGACTCCTGCCAGGGTCCTGGCACCTCCCCGGCCAGGGAGGCCCACCCTCCAGCCACACTGGCCATCCTGCAGCCCCTTCACCATGCCCCACACCCCACCCTGTGGCTTCCCTTCACCCGGTAGATTCAGATGAATCCCCCAGTGCCTGTGTCCTCCAAGAGGCGTCCCCTGACCCCAACACGAGGTCGGGGACCCTGCCGTGCGTGCTCACGGCCTGTCCACCTCTCCTTCACACACAGAGAGTGGTTTATAGTCGCACGCTTGCACAGTGGCTCTCTCTGAGCTGCGTCTGTCCGCTCCCCTAGACTGTAAGCTGGACACGGGCTGTGACCCAGGACCCGCGGCATAATTTGCAGGGCCCGGTGCAAAATGAACAATGCAGAGAACCATTTTTGTTCAAAAATCAATAAGCATTTCTAGACAGCGACGGCGGGGCATTAAACCAAGCGCGGGCCCTTCTGAGCGTGGCTCACACGCCGCGAAGCTGGCCTGGCTGACTCGCTTTTGGATTCTCACAATGCAGCATGGGCCCTGGCACATAGTAGGCACTTTATAAACACTTGTTGGCTTGGCTGAGTGAATGCAGGCTTTACCATCTCCATTTTTCAGATAAAAAAATGGCAGCTCAGAGAGCCTAAGTGATTGGCTTAGAACTGGAGGCTGGCAGGGCTGGGACTTGAACTCAGGTCTGTCTGACTCCAAGCAGGGGCTCAAAGTGGGTGCTGGGGTAATGGCACAGGTTCTGGAGTCAGTCTTCCCCGGCCTGGAATCTGAGCCCTGCTGCTAAGTAGCTGAGTATTCTAGGCAAGTTATTTCACTGGCCTCAGCTTAACTCGTCTGTAAAATGGGAACCCTGACCCCCACCCCTTGTTGGGGTCCTAAAGAAAGGTGAAAAGGTCCAGGAGTGCTAGCGGGGCACCCGGCACATCGAGCAAGCGCTCCGTAAATGGCTTTCATCTGGTGTTGCCCACTGTTGTTTCCAAAGCCGGTGGTTTAGGTCCCTGGGAAGTTGCTGTGCAGAGGAAAAGTGTGTTTGAACTCTTCCTTTCATGCCGGGCTTACGCCGTTAGTTAGCACTGACTTCCTTCTGCCCCGCCTGCTTGTTAATTGCTTCCCTGCAGGGCACAAGGCCTTCTGCGTCTCTGTCACCCACAGAGGGTGCTTTTCACACAGTAGGTGCTGCTGTTCAGAGAGTGGGAGCTGCGTCAACACTCACTGGCCTGGATGCGGGGTCCACTTTATTGCAAAGAGCAAACATTGTGATGGGAACAGCAGAGATGCAGGCAGAGGCCCGAGTGCAACTGAAACGGGGTGTCACCTTTCACTGCCAACACCAGGAGGGACCTTGGGCGTCAGCCTGTGGTGGATGCCACTCCTCTAAGCCAAGAAACCCCAACTCCGGAGTCCAGGGGAGCCCAGGTGGGACAGCCCAGGGTCCTGGATCTACATCCCTTGACTCCCACCCAATGTTCCCCGCTCCACGGGGTTACTGTAGGGTCAACTCAGGAGGGGAGAGGGGAGCTCTGCAAAGTGCGGTGTGGGGTGTCGGCGTGGGTGTGACCACAGGACAGCGTGCAGGTCACCATCAACTCGGAAACCACTCCTGCCCCCCAAGTCCCTCCTTCAAGAGGACATGCTAGTTGATTCCCGAAAGGGCTCTCCTTCCTCAGCGACATCTCCACCCCAACCTCTGCCAACTGGACTCTGGGTTCAAGTTCCAAGCCTGGCTTGTTTCCATCATCCCTTCTTGGGAATCTCACCGGGTCCTCCGTGCATGTTCCTTTCCTGAATGTTTGAGGTGGCCACTGCTGCTCTCCCATTTCACAGGTGAGGAAACCGAGGCCCAGGGAGGGGAGAGATCTGCCCGAGGGCACGCAGCTAAGAGAGGCTGGGCTGGAAACTCCAGTCCTGCTGAAGGCCCAGACGCCCTGCTCCCTGCTCAGAGCCACACCAGATCACCAGACGCATGGCTCCCCCAGTTAAGGGGAGGGCTTAGCTGAGAGCTCGTGAGGCCCTCTGCCTCTATGTGTTCTCCCGAATTATTTGGCTACACCATGGAGATAAAACAACCCCTGGAAATCCCAGCAGCCTTTTTTTCCCACTGGAGAAGCATGAAAATATCACATGAAGAATGGATCACTTAAAGTGTCAGGGCAGGAAGAGGAAAGACAGGCTCACAGATTGTCGGAGGGCAGCCCTGGATTTCTCTCCCCACTCTGGGGGCCTCTATTCCAGCCTCCGTCCGTGGGAGGGGGCTCTGGCCCCAGGGACCTTCCCTCACTGGGGAGAACAGAAACCAAAGGCCAGCCTCAGTTTCCCATCTGTAAGTGGGGATAACACGCCCCCCTTGAAGGCGTGTTGGGAGGGGCCATGGAGGTGATGGAGGAATTCATTCATTCATTCCCTGCCGAGCGTGATGTTGGGCAGCCCTGAGCTAAGGACTGCAGACACGGCGGTGGGATAAACAGACGCCTCCTGCCCCTGTGGAGCCAACCACACTTGGCGACTCTGGGCACCTGAGCACAGAAGTGGGCCCTGACCTGGTCTGGGTCGGGGGTGTCCCCAGGGAACACGAGATCTGACAGGTCAGACCTCAGGCAGGCTCAGCTGGACCAGGCGAGGCGGGCCTGGGGAGGGAGCGTGCCAGCAGTGAGGCCAGCAGGTGCAAAGGCCAAGGGGTGGGGCCGAGCTCAGGGAGGGCAAGTGAAGGAGGTGTGGCCGGCAGGCAGTGGGCACTCCTGGCACGGAGTGGGTGCTGATGGGTCTCTTTGGCGCCCACCCCTACCGGTCACGAGGGCCACCAGAAACCGGCGGCTTGGCCCTCTCAGGTGAGGAAGGGGCGGGGAGCAGAGCCGAGGACAAGTAAAGCCCTTTGAGCACATACTGTGCACCAGGACAGCTGTGCAGTCTCACGCCCGAACCTGCCGGGTGAGGGGAGGAGGGAGGCGCTGGCCCATGCTCACACAGGGGCCAGCCATGACCCTCAGGGTGTCCCCGGGCTCTGCCCACCCTGTCCTCTGCCTGGCCACGCCGGGCCAGCCGGCTGGGTGTGCGCACAGGAAGAGACCTTCGGGACAGCTGGGTGCAAAGGGGAGGTGGGAAAGGGCACCAGGTCACCAGGGCAGGGCCCCAAGGGCAGCTGACTTTGGGAAAGAGCTTGAAGGGAGAATGGAGTGGGGGTGAGGGAGGAGGCTGGAGGTGGTCCAGGTCGGACCCTCACGCCTCCCCCGCACTCCCTGTTTTCCCTCCCATCCCAGCTTCCTCGCTGGTCCACAAAGCACGGAGCTTGTCGGAGCCGTTGCCCCTCTATTCACACACCCTGTGTGCTAAGCTCCTGATACAAAGACACTAAGGCACAGAGATGGTCGGCAACTTGCCCGAGATCACACAGCCTGCAGGCAGAGGAGCCGGAACCTGAGCAGGTGGTCCGGGGCCAGCATCTGTGCTCCTTACACAGGGCTCCCAGCCTCTGTGCCCAGAGCCTGCTCTTCCCACACCTGTCCGTCACAGCCTCCCCCGGGGCCCCTCACATCCTTCTGGGACTGAGGGTCACTTTTTGGCCCTGCCTGGCTCCTTCCCCAGGCTGTGCGCTCGTCCAGGGCAGGGACCCGGGCTCGCAGCTGGGCTCAGTGAGGGTGAGCCCCTCACCCTTCTTGCTCCCGAAGGAAGTCGTGCCTCTGCACGCCGTGGACCTGGGAACATCCTGACCTGCCCAGCTCGGGATGGCAGAGACCAGAAACGCTGTCCCTCACAGCCGCTGGCCTTCCACTCCCCACCACGATCAACCCCACACCCCAATAAAATGAGAGTGACTCAGTAGGGCCTTGTATAGGCAAAGGAGCATGGCTGCCAGCCTGTGTGGACAGGAACTCAGCTGGTTCTTCTGGGGCCACGAGGAGGCTAGCAGCTGGAGAGAGCCTCAGGCCTACGCCGCCGATGGGGACCCAGCTCAGGCCTGGGGCCTGGGGCCGCCACCTGGGGACTGTCCCAGGGGTCCAGGCTCAGGTCCCCCTGCCTTGGTGTCTTCACAGCGCCTCCCCAAGGGTCCCATTTTACAGGTGAGCAAACTGAGGCTGTTCTCTGGGAGGTCTCACAGCTCGGAAGTGGCTGAGCTGGGGTTGCAGGGGTGCATCTGGGCTAACACTTCACAGGATGAGAGACCATGCGTATGGATTCCCCCCGAGGCCCTCAAGGTCCTTGGTCAGATGCGGGTCAGTGATGCCACTGCTGGAGGCCGTCCTCCATCCCGGGCACTGCCCAGGTGAGGTGCGTTCGTGAGTGCATTCAGCCCCCTGCCCTCTGAGGAAGGAAACCGGGGCACGCGGAGCCCATGGAGAGGGTGTTGTCCACCTGACTCCAAAGCTGGGCTGCCTTCCTGGCTGCCCCCTCCCACGCACCCCCAGCCCATCTCCAGCCAGCAGCAGAAGACCTGTCCACCAGGGAGGGCTGTCCACTCCAGCTGCTGTTGGAAACACATCTGGACACAGTCAATGGGCCCTAGGCCTCTACAGCCAGGTCTCCCCTGCCCCCAGGCACTGCCCCGCCCACCACCATCTCCATACTCAGGGCCCCCTGTGCCCCCATAGCTGGCATTTCTGTCGTGGCCAGTGCCACCGTGGCATTTAAAGCCAGGCCACAAAGGAGGCTGGCTCCTTCTCCCTCCCTCCCATTGCTGGATCCTGCCTTGGGCCAGACATAAACCTCTTTTCTCGTCCCCTGAAGTCACAGGTGCTCTGCTTACGGCAGACAGAGTGCCAGGCACAGACAGGCCTGGGTGCCCCTTATCTAGTCACCATCCAGGTGGACAGTGGCAGCCCAGGGTGACTGGGGCTGTGATGGGGAAACCAGGGCGCCACGAGAGCCCAGGAGAAGTGCCCGACCCAGCCTGGCGGGATGGGGGGATGGGGATTTATTTAATCCTCATGCGATTAGGAGGTGCTGTGATTACCCTCAATTTACAGATGAGGAAACTGAGGCACGGAGAGTTTAAGTAAGTTGCCCTGGGTCACCCAGCTAGCTGTGGTAAAGCTGGGATTCAACTCACCAGAGGGTCTGGCAGTAACTCCTGATGGACCGGTAAGTGTGGGAGGGCATTCCCGGCAGAGGGACTAAGACACACGCGGCAAAGTGAGGTTCATTCAGTGCAATAAATATGGGACCAGTTTGGGGGCAATGCTCACCCAGGTAACGGGGTTTCCCGCCCTGCCTGTGGTCTGAGGTTCGGCACAGCAGCAGAGAGCAAGAAGGAAGGGCTCTGTCCTTGGGGTCCGAACGCTTGGGCGCTGCCACTCCTCAGCTGTGTGACCCTGGGCAAGTGCCTTCACCTCTCTGAGCTGGGCTGCCGCAGCCAGATCCTGGGCCCCTACGTCATCTGAAAGTGCAGCTGTATCATTGCCTTTCCTCCTGGTGATGACCCCATGCAGTAGGAATTCCTTTATTCCTCTTTAATAGAGCCTGTGATCACAGCACAGAGCAGCCTGCCTGGCGCGCTGGTGGGGGGCGGGGGAAGGGGGGACGGGGCCGGGCTGGAGAGAGCACGACCCCACGGCAAGCTCGCGGAGGCTAATTTCACGGCATCCTCTCGCACACGGTGGCTCCTCAGTGACTGTGGGATGAGTGGCACTAACACCCCTCCCGGGCTCAGCAAAGGCCCTGCTGACCCCCGCGGGCACGAGGTACGAGAACGTTCTCGGAGGCTGTTTTTGAGAGGAAAACCCTGGAGACGGCCCACCTGGATAGGCGGGAGAACGCATCGCAGGATGTCCAAACACTGAATGCTCTACAGCCGCCAAACTGAACCGTAGCCACACCAAACGTCACAGGGCATTTTAGCAACCAGGGCTCAGGGAGAAACTTCGGTCCCCAGATCAAACTCTGCATGATCCACTTTAGGAAGCTAAAAAGAGCTTAAAAATGTAGAGTGCATGTAGCCGTGATAAGGGCACAGAGAGGAGTGGGGGTAACGGTGGTGGCCCCAAGGGGACAGGGGTGGGTGTTCCAGCTGTTAACGCTGGCTGGTAGGTTCAAGGATGTTTATCCCTGTGCTGGGGTCTTCTGATTCCAGCAAGGATTTATCTCCAGGTGGACTCCCCGTCTCCTTCCGGGGAGCCCCAGACACTCTGCCCCGTCAAGTACTTCCTGGTCATAAGCTCTCGATGACTCGGTTTCCTCGCCTATAAATTGGGGACGCTGGCCCTGAAAGGTCCTCCTATGCTCGGCAGCGCGCCCCAACCAGGTGGGCCCCTGTGAGGTAACCCAGGCATGGAATCCCACTGCCACCTCGCAGCTGCCCGGGCAGGTCACCTGGCCTCGGGGAGGCTCAGCTTCTCCTCTGTAAGTGGGTGTCCTGCCCCTTCCCACCCCTCCCAGGTCACGGGAAGATGAGAGATGAAGAGGGTGCCGTGTGGGAGGTACCCTCAATCATTCACAAAGTGACATTAGATGATTCGGGGGTGGCAGCCCGGGTCTCTGCCTGAGCCAGGGGATGAAACCAAACAGACGTTGGTAACTGAATGCACCGCAAACTGCAGATGCCAGGGGTGGGGGAGGCAGCAGAGCCCCTGGTAGGGGCCAAGGGCTCTCAGCTGTGCCCCTGACACCCTGCCTTCCCGCCATCATGCTCCCCCAACCCAAGGAAGGCAAAACACTCTGACTTGCCGAAGAGTCGTCGCTGTCACCGACGGCGGAGCCAGGTGTGGACCCCAGACGTGGAACCGACCAGGCCAGGTAACCGAGCTGGGCCTGGTGTGCCCCGGCACGTGGTTCACCCGGGGTGAGGTGCCTGGGTCAAGGGTGTAGCATGTGCTGGGGAAGAAGAGTGTATCAGCTCAGGCCCTCGGAGAAGCGAGGGACCTCTCAGAGCCTTGGCTTTCTCTTCTGTCTAAGGAGGATGGAAACGGTTGTGAGGGACGCTGGACGTGGCTGGACCGGGGCTGCCTGGAGTGTGGCCCCGCGCTCCGCTTGGGAGATGATCAGCAGCGCGGGACCTGGGGCCCCCCGGGACCCGTCGGATTAGAACGAGGGTGGATGAGGCAAGGAATCTGCGTTTTACCAGCTTTCCGGGGGATTCTGACGCACACTCACGTATGAGAACCACTGGGCTAGGTCGGAGGCGGGGACGTTTATCTGTGAAGGGCCACACACTAGATATCACGGGCTTCGTGGGCCAGGAGGGCTCATCACAGTGACTCAGCTCTGCCGTTACAGCAAGAAAGCAGCCCTAGACAACACAGGCTGCACGGCAGCGGCTGTGTGCTAATAAAACTTTACTAACAGAGCCAGGCAGCCCCGTTTTCTAACCCCCGTGCCTTGGTACCCAAAGTACAGTCCGCAGCCCATCACGGCAGCATCTCCAGGGAGCTGGCAGGGCCTCCACCTGCTGCATCCCAGGCTGCGTGCTAAGCTGTCCACACTGAGCTCTGCAGGCAGCTACGGGCCCTGCGGGTTCCTTCTGGGTCTAAGGGGCTGGGCGGCGGGGGAGCTGGGAGGGGGGCTGCCTGGCCAGTCTAACAAGCCGTGGCACCAACGCGGCTAATTGGAAGCAGTTGCTGTTGCAACCAGAGACTTAGCTGTGATTAAGCGAAGTTGCCTTTAGGCCAATCAACTTCAGAATGATGCAAATAGGGCCACAGCAGAGGCCACAGGGATGGTGCCGAGCAGGCTCCCCGACCCAGCCGGGCCCTCTCAACCCCCCACGGCCGGCCTGGAGGGCCCACGGCCACGTTCCCATGGACCAGCTCCACTTCTGGGGATTAACAAGCCTCCCACCCACACTCTCTGTAAACTGGCACCAGAGCTGCTGAGCCAAGAGGGAGGTGAACCAGCAGCCACCCGGAGACAGTGGATCCGCCCCCCAGCCCCCCGTTTGAAAGCGGTGGCTCGCCAGGCCTGGGTCGCCAGACTGGCTGGCGGCCACACTGGCGCTCAGTGAGCCAGGCAGGGGATGCTGCACACCAAGAGGGCTCCCCGGCGGTAACGGCTGAACATGGAGGAACACAGGACACTCCCAAAGGCGGCAGGAGGCGGCTCTCAGCCAGCCTCCCTGAGCGCTTGCAAACTCTGGCTCACCGCCACCAGCTCTCCCGGGCCCCAACCTGGACAGACAGTGGGCTCCTCCTGCCCATCTCCCCTCCTGGGAGCCCCGGCACCCCACATTTTTTGCACCCCAAACTGAACTCCTCAGCCATCCTAGCCCATTGGGCTTTGCTGCCTCCCTCTGCCGGCCCCTCCCTTAGCTGATGTCCCAGGACGCGTGAGTGGCCGCCACCGGAGTGGAGTGAGGGGCAGGGGCCAGGAGAGAGAGACACGGAAGACCCCTCTTACGCACGCCCCTTCAGGGGCGCTCCCTGAGTCCTCATCCTGGTCTCGGAGGACGGCAGTGTCATATGTCCTAGGAGACGGGAGGGAAGCCCAGCTCTCAGGCCCGAGGTCATCATGTCCAGGGGCTGTCAGGTGTCTGGTTAGAGGCTGGATTCTGGAATCAGACCAAACTGCTCTGAGCCATTTTTCTCTTCCTGTCTGCTCGCCCCTCTTCCCAGCCTGGGGGCACCTCCCCAGCAAAGCCAGTAGCAGCCAGCACTCCCTCTGCTTTTGCTCTCTCCTCCCCAAATTGGTGACCCACTCCAATTCTGAGTTTGCATCTGGAAACAAAAGAATTGCTAAGAAATGTGCCTTGGGGCATTCAGAGAGGCCAGAGCCCTCTGACCATCCCCCAGGTGGGCTCTGACACCTAAGACACTTAAGAAGGAGCAGGGAGCAAGGGGCTGAACACAGGCCCCTGGTGGAGGGAAGTCCCCACCCTCAGGCTGACAGCGCCCCTCCCAGCAGGGGTGGTCCCTGCTACTGGGGCAGAGGCTGGTGCCAGGATAAGCCTTTATCACATGGGTCCTACAGGGGCCAAACGCAACTCCCGGGCCCATCATAGCAGGCTTCCTCCCTTTCAAAACTGAACATTGCTTATCATGCGGAGAAAATTGATAAATTTTATAGTGTAAGTTGACATCTAGGTAAACAGTATTATGGAGGTCTAATTTGTGTGCCGCTGCGGGGAATGCTGGCTCTAAAATTTCTGGGGAACGGAGAGGTAACATCAAAAAGCATTTACGGGAGAGCCCTGCCGACAGGAAACCGGATCAGAACTGGGGTGCGAGGGCGGGACTTCAAGGGGAGGTGGGTGCTAGGCCGGTGCCGGGCAGAGGGCGGCCAGAGAGAGGACAAAGTGCAGGCAGGCTTGCAGGAGGGGACACGGTTGCCCTGTGACCCTGGGCACGCCACTTAGCCTCTCTGGGCCTCTCCCCAGAAAGTAGGGTGCTAACCCCAGCCTCAGCCTCACGTGGGTGGTGTGAGATTAAATGAGACTTCAGTAGAAGTGAAACCTGGCCCCGAGCTGGGAGCTCAGTAGGTGGTCAGTAAACAGGGCTTCCATTCCCATCCTCTGACTGGCTGGGGGTTTGCTTAGAGCTGTCACATATGCTGTCACATCCGTTCTCTTAGGTGAGTTGCACGTGATCCTGAGCAGTGGCCGGGGGAGGTTATTAGCCTCAGTTGAAATGCCGAGGCTCAGAGAGGCTGTCTTTTCTGAGGGTCACACAGCTCAGACAGAGTAGACCTGGGACTAGCACCTGGGGCCCTAGAATCTCAGCACAGGTTCCCTCCACTATGTCAAGCTGGCCTCGCCCAGCACGGTCTGCACATCCCCGGCATGGTTAAGGGTGGGCGCGAAGACATTTTGGGTTCGCAGGGCCCTCTGTGCTGTGGCATAACCCCCATTCTCAGCTGGGGGCGACTTGCCCTGGACTGGGCTCCAGGGTGCAGACACAGAACCCAAACGAGAGTTAAGCAGTGTCTAACGACTGGCCTTCCACACAGTGGAAACGGGAGAATGAGACCATTCTTGAGCACTTACTATGTGTTGTCCAGCCCCATGACAGGCACTTGACAAATATGGTCTCCTTTAATTTTCAAAAAAAGGGGGACGACCGCTCAGTTTGCAGATGAGATAACTAAGACTCAGAGAGGTTGTGTCACCTGCCCAAGGTCACACAGCTGCTGAGCTACTGGGACTTGGGCCCAAGCTGGTCTGGTTTCTAAGTCAAGGTTCTTTCTGGGCCTTAGGCTCTTGGCTTTGAGTATCTGGGGAAGGAGGGAGCTGCCACACCCCCAAACTAAACCACTGGGAATTTCCCCCTCTCCCAATGCCTGGGGGAAAACAGAAGAGACCATTCTCTGGGGATGGGAATCTGCTGGTCTCATTTCCCACCAGCACTGGAGCCCTCCCCCTCCCCCTGCACTCAGGACTTCCCCAAAGGCCCAGCCCCTGGTTGAACTCCCTCTGGAACTCAATGCACCACAGCCCCCGGGGAGTCCGTTCCCTCTGGGGGACAATTCAGACTGGAAAGCGGAGAGGCGAGATCTGCACTGCTGCCCCCCTACCCTCCTCCCCAGTCCCCCTTGCTCAGGCCCCACACTGAACAAGCTTATTTGTTTATTTGTTTTGAACAAGCTTACTTTAAAACAATCAGCATTTGGCCCCAGTGGTGAAAGACCCCTTCAGGAGTTGTGTCGGCAGGAAAAGAAAGCATCCTTGGCAGGGGAGGCCCTGCTTCCTGGCTCTCAGACCTGGTTCCTGGCCCCAGGGATGGTGGGGGGCTACATCCAGGTCTTGGGGTCGCAGCTCTGGTTCCAATCCCACCTCCACCACTAACAAACTGGTGGCCATGAGCTGGTCGCTTCATTCAAAGCCTCTGTTCCTCCCTCCCTCTCTTCCATCCATCATTCAGGCAGGAAACCTACTAGGTGCCAGTCCCAGCTCTAGGCCCAGAGGATACAGGAGTGAACCAGACACACCCGGTCCTTGGCATGGAGACGCCTTGGTCTGCCTTTGTGGTACGTCCATGTCTGAGGCCCCTGCAGACTGCTGGCTCCCCGAGGCTGCAGCCGGGGAGGACGTCCCTCCGAGACCCCTGGCTGCCCAGCCCAGCACTGGGCAGGGGGTAGGAGGGGGCCAGGGCAGTGGCGGAGCGGGCGGTGAGGGGGTGAAAGGCCCCGGCCACGGCCTCGGACAGTCCACGAATAAACTCCAGCTCATCGCTCTTCCCAACTGAGATAGAAAATAGCTTTCACACTATATTTTCTGATTTTTTTTTTTCACTTCACTGCTTCTAAATTGATCCAGAACAGATTGTCCAATTGTTTAAATTTCAGGAGAAAAGTCTCCTAATCTTTCCCTAGTCCTGCCCAGAATTCTGCCTGGCCCCAGCCCTCCCCCAGAGACCCCACTCCTCTGCCAGACCCCAGCTGGATGTCCGGGGCTGACCTGGACTTGCCCACTGGCCTATGGACTTGTAGGTGATGGACAGGGGCTCACCCGGGATAGGATGGTGCTCATGCCTGGACCCACTGGAAAGAAAGGCTTTGTTTTCCCAGGAAGGACCAAACTTGCCCAGCACTGTAAGGCACTGGAGCCACACAGGAGCCTGCTGGCCCAGGTGGAATGAGAGGCTGCCACCTGCCTCCTCTCTGGGTGCCTGGATGAGCCACACAATATAAGCAACTGTGAAGTGCTGTCCTTATTCCTATTGAGTACGGCAGTAGGGCAAACAGGTGTCATCTTGGGTGCCTACAGGATCGACTGGTTGGGACTGCCTGGGGGGCTGGGCCGAGGCACATCCTGGCTCCATGCTGTGATGGATTGATTAGCAATGTCTGCCCTAGGCACAGCAGTGGCTGGTGGTGGTACACAAGCCACATATCTGCCGTCCTGCATCTACAGAGTAAAGTCCAAACTCCTTAACTAGCCAGAGTCCTTGGAGATCAAGCCACAGCCGACTTCTACAGCCTCGCCTCCACAGCTTTCCACAAATACCACGGGACAGCCATGCTATCCAGAAGTTTCTCAAACCTCTTCCTCTGGGCTCCATATGCATTGTTCCCTCTACCTCAAGATCACCCCACCCCTTGCCTATCGGCCTGGTCGACTCATCCTCCATTTCCTTGGGCGCCACCTCCTCTGACAAGTCCTCCTTGATGTCTGGCCCCTTTTCCCCAGGGAGAGTCCCTGCCCTGTCCTCCTGTTCTCACCCACATCGGTGTGATCCCTTACGTGGGACTTGGACCCGGGCAGAAGAGCCTTCCTGCGGACTTGGAGCCCCACCAGGGCAAGCCCTGGGTGCAGTCTTTGGAGGGAATAATCACATGACACATACCCAGGCTAATGGCTTGCCCACTCCTGTCTGACAGCCAGCCCCTTTGGAGGAGGCCACAGGCGGCAGCAGAAACCAGACTCCAGATGTTAAGGACCCCACTGCCCTCAAGCTCCAGGCCCAGACGACGCTGCGGCAGCCTCAGTGCAGACCCTCACTGGCTCCTGCCAGGCCCCGCCCGTCCTTAGGGGCTCGCTACCCCATGTCTCTCTCCGCCAAAGAGAAGGAATTCAAATAACAGTGACAAATGAGTGGGAACGCGTGGAGGGCTCCCTCCTGGAGCGCTTTGCCTCCGTGACCCTCGCCTGGACGCGTTGCAGGAGGGCCTGCGGTGGACCCACGTTGCAGAGGAGGAAACTGAGGCAGAGAGGACGGAGGTGGCTGGGCAAGGCCACCCAGATGTGAGGGGTGGGCACGGGAGTGTGGTGACCCGTACCCCCACGCATGCGCCCCTCCTGACCACTGAGGGCACTCTGCCTTCCCCCCACCCCACGTGAGAAGATCCAAGTCTTGGCTTTGCTACTTAGCAGCTGTGTGCCCCTGGGGAAGCCATAGCCCTTCTCTGAGCCTTGGGTGGGACAGCAATCCGTCTTTGCTCAGGTATGCTCTGAGAATTAAACCAGGCAGTGTTTGTAAAGCACCCAGGAAAGGGCTCGGTGTAGACGGGAGGAACTCTCTGCAGCTCAGGGCTCTGGGGACCCTTGGGCCCAGCACCCCATCTCTGGGGCCGTTCTGTGGCCTCAGCAGCTTGGAGGTGCCCTCCGCCCTCACTCCTTCCCCGACTCCGCGCCTGGAGCCCCCTTGGGAAGGAATCAGATGGCCCACAGGCTGGTGGTCCACACTGCCTGCACCATGCCCGTCCCCAGCTCCAGAACCTCCCTGCAACCTGCCGTCTACCGTGTGGAGCCCAAACACCTCCTCTGACTTCCCGTGCACCTTTACAAATCACAAACCATGCTCAGTGCGTGATCTTTGCACATCACCGTCCCCCCAAAGGAAGACAGCATTCTCCCGTATTATGGAGGAAGAAAGAGAGGTTCAGATAAGCACTGGAACTTCCCTGCCCTGAAGGGGAGGAGGTCACAGTCTGAATGCAGCTCCGTCCTGCACCAAAACCACACTGTCAGGGACACCAAGCAACCTGGGGCCCCAGACTCGGGTCACCATCCCTGGTCCCTGGAAGTGGGGGAAAAGCTCATGCAGAGAAGAGAGATCATATCTGGCTAAAAACTCACTCCATCTCATCGCTCATGGCCCTCAAAGAGAAGCCTCTGCCCCAGTCCTTGGGTGCCTTCCAGAGCTTCCCCGAACTTAGGCTTTTGAAGTTTCCTGACAGCCATCACTCACTCATTCGTTTACTTACCCATCCATCCATCCACCCATCCATCCATCCACCCATCCATCCATCAGTCCATCCCTTCATTCATAGACCTGTCCGAAGCATGCCTGAGCTAGAAGCTGGCTACAGAGCTAAACCAGGAACAAGGTGGTCTCTACTCTGAGGACAGAGAGAAACTCCACTGCTTCTGTGCCCACTGGGTGTTTCTGTTATTAAATGTGGCGATAATGCTAACAGTATTATTTACTGAGCACTTACTATGTGCCAGGCTCTACACCAAACATGTTCCTTGAATCAACTCTTAATTCCTGCAAGAACCCTGTGAGGTAAATGCTATCCCCATTTTTAGAGGAAGAAACTGAGGCTCAGAGAGGTCACATAACTTGCCTAAGGTCACACAGCTATTAGCGGTGGAAACTGGGATTCAAATTCTGACAGCCCCTTTCAGAACTCAGGGATAAGATAATAAATAATGGTTATCACTGTAATTGATCCAGGGGCCTGGAATGTCACAGTCCTTACCTTTAATCCTCAAAATCACCCTTGTAAGTTATTATTATTATCAGCTTTCTCAAGCGGATTTAAAAGATTAGGATACTGAGGCTCAGAGTGAGATAAGCAGCCCAGCACTGGCCACAGGTAGGGGGTGGAGCTGGTGTGTGAAAACAGGCAGGTGAGATCCAGAGCTGGCTCCCTTGCTGCCCTGCTCTGTGGTTGCCATGGCACTGGTTAGGCACCAGAGCGGTCTAATGGTTCACTTGATTCGTGTCCTCACTCAGTCAACAGGCAGACTTGGAATCCGCTGCTCTGGGGATTCCCAGGTGATCGGGTCTGGTTCCTGCCGGGCTGCTTCCCCGAAGGGCTGGGACAATGCTGGCAGAGTAACAGTTAATAAAGTGACAATACAAAGAGCTGACCTGTCTTTGAATAGACACGATGCACTAAGGAAGCTGCAAATTCATCCTACCCAGTTCGTGCAATAAGCAGTTTCCCAGATGAGGAAACTGAGGCTCACAGGTTATGTAACTCGACCAGGGTCACAGAGTTAGGAACAAGCAGAGGGGAGATTTGTCCAGGGTGGATCTGAGGCTGCTCTCCCGCGATCTGCGCCAGGAGCTTCCCTGCAGCTCTGCTTCTCGCCCTGACAATGGGCCTCAGCTCAGAGGCTCTGCTCATTCCCCAAAGGCCTCATGGTCCCGGGGATCAGATTCCGGGCAGTGACACCCAGGTGATGCCATATTCCCGATCTGCTCCCGGAAAAATCTAAACAGAGCCCTTCAGAAGCAAGCCCATGGGAGGGCGTGCTGTACTCCCACTGAGCTGAAGGCTGGACTCTGCTGGCCAGGCCTCCGGGGCTCGGTGAGGATGCCAGGCTTCCCGCAAATGGGTAGAGAGAGGCTCCATCCCCCGATTTTCTGGATGCAGAGACTGAGCCCGGCAGCTCTGGTATGGACATTCTGGGACCCCTGTCCGGAAACCCAGCCTGGGCTGTAGCCGAGAAGGAGAAGCAGGGCTCAGGTGGAGGGAGAAAGGGGATCTTCCAGACTTTGGTATTAGTGTCTGTAATTCTTTGATTTAATTTTTAGAATTTCCCTTTAGCAGCTTACGATACTGATACTTGCTCTGCTGTCCCCATAGCGCCCATCTGACCCAGAGCCTTGGGCTTCAGAGCTGTGGCTGGGACCCCGGCCACCTGCTTCCCCTCTCTGGGCTGTGTTCTCCTTAGGGAAAGGGAGACTTGGAGGTTGGCCTTGGGGTTGCCTGAGGGTGCTGGAAGATAATGGACAAGAAAGGGCTTTGTAATAAAGGAACCTGCAAACTTTAAAATCTGAAGATGCCCTTGGGAGGCCATGCCTGTCTGAGACCCACTGAAGACTTTCCTCAGGCTGCTCCTCTGCCTGAATGCCCTCTGTCCGCTTCTGCCTGGCACACTCCTATCTACCCTTCAAGACTCAAACCTAAAGTTACCTCCTCCAGGAAGCCCTCCCTGACCTGACCTCAGACAGGGTGGGACCTTGCAGATGACTGTTTTTCTTCTGTTCTCCTGCCCCCCAACAAATACACCGCAAAACCCACCAGGGCAGGGTCCTGTTTTAATTGTCTCTTGTCCCCCGAGCCTGGCGCTATGTCCGGCACAGGGTAGGTGCCCCGGAAATGTGGAATGAGCCAACGCTTAAATGCGTTTTCTGTTGGTCTATAAATCCAGCTGCACATGGATGATTCTCCCGACAAAGGCGAGGAGCTCAAAGTGAAAGCGAATCACCATCGGTTCGGTAACCTGCTCAGGGAGCCGTGGAGGAAATTATGGAAGGAATTGGCCTTTATTTTTCATTTGTGCCAATATCTAAGAAAGCGGCACTTTATTTTCAGCCCATCGTGTGCCGAGGAGCTTCAGATCTGGCACAGGAGACAAACTTTCCCAGCCCCATTTCCCAATGCAAATCTCGCAGCCTCAGCGAAGCGGACGTCTCCGCCCTCCGCCGGGCATTTCTCAGACGCTTGCCAGCAAGGAATAATCAGATTATGTAGCTGGGTTTTAAAAGATCACGGTTTGTCTCATTTTCCAGGGAAGTGTGAACCAAAAAAAAAAAAAAAAAAAAAAAAAAACAGGAAAAAAAAATTTTTCCCCTCCCAGGGTTCTGTTAAGAGATTCCAGAACTTAATGCAGTGTTAAATTGGTGTAATTCGGGAAACTCATGCATTATTTCTTAAAGGCGAGTTTGCACGCATCTGCTGGGGTAGGTGTGCATGCAGACAGATGGGCGGTGACGGGAGTGTGTGCCCCAGACAGGGGAGGAAGGGGGCAGCCTGTCCAGAATACGCCAAAAGGGAACACTCCATTCATATCTGATGGCCAGAAATATGGGACAGGAGGCATTTGCATTTCATCTCTCGACTTCTGCTTTTCCGCTTGGATGGGCAGGGAGGGAGAGATTCCGAAGCCTCTTCCTGATGGGAGAGCCTTGGGGTTTTCAGGGCAAATTTCACCATCCAAGGAGTTGTTTACACCCCTCCCCCACCCTGGGCAGCAGCTTCAGAGGCTCTGGCTGACACCCACCGGGTCTGCATCGTGTCATGAACATCCTTGGCCTTCGAGGACGCCCAGTTCACTGTGACCTTGAGCATATGCCACCAGCCCGCTCTGGGCCTCTGTGTCCCCAACCGTACATGGGTAAGCGGAGAAGCTCCTAGCTCCCTATCAGGCCCCGAAGCAGCAGCTCTTCGGGCTTCCCACCATCACGGCACAGCACAGCGCACGGGCCTCGGAGATGCTGGGGTCCTTGACTCTATCTGCCCCTCCCCCCAGCTACAGGATGTGGAGGGTGGAGGCCCTCACACCGAAGATTCTGCCAGCCCCTTTCCCACCACCGCCTTCATGAAACCCACTAGACAGGCACCAAGTCTCTGCATTGTTGAACGGGAAAACCCAGGCTCAGAGGGCAAGGGCTTTGCTGGTGAGTGATAACACCGGGATGCCCAGAGAAGGCCCTCCAGAAAATTCCCAACCCGCTCACAGCTAAGGGGGAAAAGGAAGGAGCAGCTTGTCACAAGTGGGCCAAGCTGGCGTGTGGAAGGGGGTACGCTAGCAGAGCCAGGGGTGCTGGGACAGCCACGGTCTCAGCTCAGAGAGTTATTTACTCACATAGTCAGTTGTCAAACAGATCCTGAGCCTTGGTCACGTCTAGGGGCAGGTTTGAGGGGTCTTGGGCTGTTCTTTACCTTTCTAGGGGGTCAACCATGGGGGTGTGTCAAGGAATGTGTGTGCTGGAGGAGGGAAGGCAGGGAAGGAAAAAAAGGGAGGGGGGAGGAGGGAGGAGGAGACAGGACCTCTTCCCTGCCAGTCCCTGTGCAGGGCGAGACTGACACCAACAGAGTGGGTGGCACCCGGCATTCCCAGGAGAGCGTGGCCCAGGGTGGGCAGGGCCCCTGGTCACCCTTCTCACTTTCACTGGCTCCAGACGTTCAGGACCCCACCTTACAGAAGACTGTTTAGGAAACAAGGCCCCACAGTTCTTAGGGCTTGACTACTACTCCAGTAACTTCTAGAAAGAGTGGCTGGGCTGGGAAAAGCCACTCTCGGAGAGCCGGAGATGGGCTCTGAGTTCATTCTAAGATCAATATGAATCTGTTGTGTGACTCAGCTGGGTCAAAGCTCAAGCAAGAGGCTGAATTTATAGAGGTAGAGCATCCCGAAGAAGGGAGGTGATGTCTTTCATCTGAGCCTAACACGGGCCACACTCTGGATCCGCCCAAAAGAGAAAAAACAGAACAATGAGTAGGATGTGGGATTCAGCAGACCCTGACCTGCAGCGGCTCACTGCACGGTGTCCGAAGAGCTACCATGGTTGCCGTCAGGCACGGGCTGGGCTCCAGGTGGTGGAGTGTAGTGGTTAGGAGCGTGAGAGTAGCTGGGTCATTTTTAGCCTCTCTGAGCCTGTTTTCTCAGCAGTACAACAGGATCGATAACGGCCAGCTCACAGGGTTGGTGTGAGGACTAAATGGGATGATGGGGTTCAGTGCCTGCCCCGCACGGCGCCTGGCACATAGTAGGCCTCTGGGCCTTTGTGGTCGAGCGCAGTCCTATCGCTGTGCAGGTGCATCCTTAGGCTCATGGCGGTGAAGTCGTTTATCACAGACTCGGACAGTTAAAGCAGCCTGATCTGATGTCCACTCGCTACTTTCCCCTCCTAGCAGCCAAGGGCCTGGCGGGGAGGCAGTCCTCTCCCACCATGTGGCCGGAAGTGGGGAGCATCTGGCAAGGGCTGGGCCGATTGCCCCAGAGAACTGGAAACCAGACTCTTCTTCTCCTTCTCGCAAACCTCCCTCTTTCCACCCCAATCACAGGCTCCACCCACGGGCCATGGACGTGTCCAAGTGCTGAACTTGACCATCCGCCCCTCCTCGCTGCCCCACCCCCACTATCTAACCCACACCCAGGCTGGGTGGTGGTGGTGCCCAGATCTCCTGCCCTAGCCCTGCTCCAGCTGCACCACCTTCCCCTGCTCACTCCGGCTGCAGCCCCTCCCTGCCCCCCCCCGCCCCCCTCCAAGTCCCGCCCGCCGGTCCACAAGATGCCTCCCTCCCTGCCCCCTGTGTGCCCCCATCTTTGCCCGTGGAGGATCTCTGCCCGGAACACTGCTGCTCCTCTCTTCTTCTGGCTGCTTCAGGCCTGCCTTCCGGACCAGGCTCCCCCAGCCCCGAACCCACCTCAGGCTCTCTGGGAAGATGCTCCCCACCTGCACCCCTGCCACTCAGCTTCCCCCAGGCAGGGCTCCAGCCCCACTGGCTTGTCGGGGGCTGTTTCCTTAAAAGCTGCCAAGAGCAGAGCTGATGCCCTTCAGCAGCAGGCATGGGGGCTCGCTGAGTTGGCTGAAGAAGGGGAGTGAGTGAAAGAATGAATAAATGGAGGGATGGATGGATGACTGGGACCGAGGGAGTGGCTCTCTTCCGGTCTCCTGATCTCCCGATCTCCCTCGGGACAGGCCTCACTCCCTTTCTCTTTCACTCACAAAGGTCTAAGCAGCACTCGCCCTGCCCCCACCCATCCTGTCCAATCCAGCTGCCCCGATAAGTTCCAGGCTGGTGGCCTGGGAGAGCGGGGGTGGGGCGCGCGCGCGCGCACACACACACCCCACATGGCTCCAAGCCAATCTGCTCCCCCAGCTTCCCCATCATACCTCCCAGATGCCTGAGACAGAGTCAAGAATTCAGTGTGATTGGTGACAGTAAAGAAACAGGCAGAAACCCCTCCCTGGGGCTTTCAGCTGGAGCCATGAGGCGCTGGGGCTGCCTAGCTGCAGCGAACTTTCTGGCCACCTCTTGCTTCTGCTCCACATTCAACCCCCAGCCAGGACAGGCACAGCCAACAGCCTCTCTGGGGAGATGGATTCGCGCAGGGAGGTGTCCCACCCTGAGCAGTCACAGGTCTAGGGGATGGTGGGGGACTGACCCCCAATCCCGGGCGACCCTGACCAGCATGGGTATTGTCCTGGCTGACACCAAGGACCAAGGCTGGGCTGCCTGTTTCCCCACCACCTTCAGACCACCTGACAGGTGAGGGAACAGGGGGTGACGGAGGAGCTCCCCTAAGCCTGGTCTGAACGCAACTTGCTGGCTCAACAGTATTTCAATCGCAGCCTGGAGTGAAATTCACAGGACGACCGTGACTAAAGACACCCTGGGGTCCAGGCCTTCATTCCACAGACTTGGAAACAGGCCCAGAGAAGGACAGGCATCTGCCTAGGGTCACACCGTCAGAACTCACAGAGCTTTCTCGGTGTGACCTCGCAGCAACCTTCAGAGGTGGGAATGGTGCCCATGCTACTTTACAGATGGAGAAACAGAGGCTCAGAGGGGTCAAGCGCCTTGCTCAAGGTCACACAGCTGGGGGGGAGAGGGCTGGAGGCCGCCGGCTGTGATTCCTGGTGCAAGGCACTTTCTGCTCTTCCCATCCCGGCCTGGGCTCCCTGGGCTCCCTTGGGCGGGAGGAGCCGTCACTAAGCCAAGGGATCAGAGAGGCCGAGAGAGGCAGGGTAGACACAAGAGGCCCACAGACACACTCCCACGGCAGATTATATAACTCTCCTTCCCAGCCCCACCGCCCCAGGGGTGCCACCCCGGCAACTGCACAGGGCACCAGACCCAGACGGACGGCCCTGACCCACCAGCCGGCATCAGTTCTCTCTGAAGAGATGACAGTTGGAGGCGCCGGGACGCGCTGGCTTTTTTTCCTCCTTTCTGGTTTCCTCTGGCTGAGTAACAAATACTAATACCAACAATGATAATAATAATTAGAATAAATATAACCTGAAGACGCTTGGGGTCTCGTTGCCATGGCAACCGCTGGAGCTAAGGCACTTCGGAGGCCGCCGCCGGGCCACCCGGCCCCAGGCGCGGGATCAATATTGATTCGGCCCCGGGAGGCGGCGGCGGCGGCTCCCCTGGGGCCCCGCGGCGGGTGGGGAGCGAGGGGCAAGCACTTGGAGGGGTCTTCCTGGTAGCCCGCGCCGCCCAGCTGGGACCCCCGGAACCGGTCGGGTCCCCAGCATGGCTCCGGAACCCTGCCCGGCGCGCGCGGGGCTCCCGGTTCGCTCAGCTCCAGGACTGGTCCTCGGACGCCGGTCCCCACCTCGGACGCGGATGCCGGTCCCAGCTGCCGCGTCCCTGCACGGTGCGCCCTGGACTGGTCCTCGGACCCGGGCCCGGTCCTCTCCAAGGTCCAGAGACCCCGACCTTGGCGAGCCCTGGCGCGGACCGCAATGCCAGGGCACCGGCTGCCCGACAAGGCTCCTGCCCCCAGAGTCTTCCCCGGGCGTACCCCGTCCCTTTCCACAGCACCCCGGACCCCCGATGCGCCGAACTCACCTCTCCCAGGGGGCCCACCCCTCCCCGCCCCGGGCGCCCGCACACCTTCTCGGAAGCCGGGGCGCCGAAGACCCGCCCCCCACTGGCCGGGACCCTCCTCCGCCAGGAGCTCCGCCCCGACCCCTTTCTCACACCCCTGCACCCGGACCCTGGCCCGGCGCTCCCCTCCCCCGCGCGGTCCCCGCCCGGCCCGCCCGGGGAGCCGCTCACCTTGTGCCCGCCGCCCGCTCGCTCCTTGCTCCGCCGCCGGGAGCCGGCGCCCGCGGGGCTGAGCCGCCTACCGGGGCGCGGGGCCGCTCACGCCCCCGCGGTGCCCCAGCCGCCGCCGCAACAGTTGTCCCAGCTCCGGGGGCTGCGGGGCCGCGGGGACTCGGGGCTCCGGGGCCGGCGCCGGGAGAGCGCCCGCTCTTAGGCGCGCGGGGCGCGGGCTCGGGCTGGCGCTCCGGCTCGCGGACCGGCCGCCGGCCGC
>NW_021703783.1:95785334-95796216 GCF_005190385.1 Monodon monoceros
CTCTGCCGCTCGCCGCTCGCCCTCTGCTGCCCCCTCTCCCGGCTCGCGGCGCCCGGCCGTCCTGCCCTCGCCGCCGCCGCGCCGCGCTCCCTCCCCAGCGCCCGCGGCGCCCTCCTCCCTCTCTGCCTCCCTCCCTCTCTCTTTCTCTTCTCTCCCTCTCCCTCTCTCTCTCGCCCTCCTCTTCTCATTTTTTTCTTTCGCAATCTCTTTCTCCCCTCTCGCGCGCTCTCTCCCCGTGTATGTTGTCTTCGTTTTTTCCCTTTTGCAATCTCTTCCTTCCTTTCTTTTGTGTTCCACTCTCTTCTCACTTTCTTTCCTCCCCCCCTTTCCTTCCTTTCTACTTTTCCTTTCCTTTTCCCCTCTCCTCCCTCTTTTCCTCCTGTTCCTTCCCTTTCTGCTTTCTCTCCTCCTCCCGGCACCCCATCTCTGATTCTCTGTCTCCCCAGCCCCACCGCACGAGCTCACCTGCCTCCTCCCTGGCGGCTCCCCAGCCTTCGGCCAGGCCCGGCTGCTGGGAGGCGGGCTCCCCCAGCCCCTCCCTGCGGGGACACCACACCCGCTCCAGCCAGGTGGCCGCTGTCCTGCCAGCCCCTCCTGCCGCCCCTCCCGCAGCCTGCCACTGGAGGGCCCCACCTGCAGTGCCCTCCCCCTGCGGTGCTAAGCAAGACATTCCTTCCAGCCAGCCCCCCCGCCCCCCCCCCCCCGCCACCGCGGGAGGTGGTCAAAGTCAGGGTCAGGCGGAGGTGGTCCATGGCAGGGTCAGACTTGGGCAGGAGAATCCTTCACATCAGACAAGGTCTTCTGTGCAGTTTTCAATGAGAAAACCCGACTTCCCCAGGCGGTGGTACCCCTCTCCTGATCCGGGCCCCCATCTCTCCACCTCTCCTCCCCAGCAGCCCACCCCCACCCCCATTTCACCCCTCACCTGCCGGACAACCCCGTGCTAGACTCACTGTGTGGCCTGGGGCCAGTGAGCCAACCTCACTAAGCCTCAGTTTCCCCACCTTCACCCCCACCTGTCCCTGGCCCAGTGACCTCTGGTGGTAAAGAAGTACACGTGGGGGGACATTGCAGCCCCTTCAAAGGCCCCGCAGAGGGAGGGGACGGCAATGAGGATGGTTTATGTCGTTCAGGGTTAGGGAGCGTGGTCTTGAGTGCTCTAGAAGGCAGGTTGATCCCACCGGGGCAAACTCTGTGTCTCCCACGTCATTGGATCTGGCGCCATTTTTACAGATGTTGATTGAACCTCCCCGGAAACTAGGCTGAGCCCTTCATACACCTTATTTTACTTAGATCTCACCACAGTGCTGGGTAGTGTCTTCCCTGTTTTACAGGTAAGGCAACTGAGGCTCAGAGAGGTTAGAGCACCTGCCCTGAGCCACACAGCTGCCAAGGGACAGAACAAGGGCTCCAGCCCAGATGCCCCCGACTTCCAAGCCCAGGCTCCCCACCTGTGACAGTTTTCTTCCCTAAAGAGGTCTCAGCAACGTCTCCCTCACAAGACGTTTCGCAGATTAAATGAGGCAGGATATTTGAAGCACTTCACCCAGCTTCTGCAAACCCTCCCAAGAGTGGGGAGCCTGATCATCCCACGGGATGATAGAAACCAAGGACCAAGGAGGTTAAGAAACAGACCGAAGGGCCCAGTGCTGGAGGCGGGTGGGACTGGGTTGAGAGCTGACCATCCTCTGTGCTAGGCTGGGCTGCGCTCAGTGTGCTCCCAGGGCCCTGTGCCTTCCTTTTCCTGCAGTCAGGCTCCCCAACCTCGGGCAAAGTCACTTTGCCTCCCTGTGCCTCAGTTTTCTCATCTGCAAAACTGAAATGATTCCACTCACCCCAGAGTCAGCATGAAGATTAAACGAGAGGCTGTATCAAACAGAAGACGGTCCTGTTGATTTTCCCAAATAAATGAGGGCCTTGATCTGCAGGAGTGGCCCTTCCGTCCTTCCAGGTGGTGGTAGAGTGGGCAGAAAAATGCGCAGGCTTTGGAACTGGTCGGACTTAGGGTTGAATCTCAGCCTGGCCTTTCACCAGCTGTGTAACCTTGGGCAAGTTCGCTTCTCCCAACTCCTGTGCACTGGTTTCCTGGGGCTGCCATAAGCAATATTCACAAACTTGTAGCTTAAAACAGCATATGTTTATTCTCTTACAGTTCTGGAGGCCAGAAATCCCCAAATCATTTTCATTGGGCTGAAGGTGTGGACAGGGCTGCCTCCCTGGGAGGTTCTCTGGGAGAATTCTTCCAGCTCCTGGTGGCTGCCGGCATCCTTGGCTTGTGGCCGTGTCACGCCAGCCTTCAAGGCCAGCATCTTCCCACCTCTGTCTGCCCCGTCTTCACGTGGCTGCGCCCCTGTGTGTGTCAGAGCCCCTCTGCTCCCTCTCAGGACACTTGTGATTGCATTTAAGGCCCACGGATAATCCAGGATAATCTCTCATCTCAAGATCCTGACCTTAATCAGATCTACGAAGCTCCTTTCTTGTTGCCATATACGATAAGGTCCCCAGGTTCCGGGGGCTAGGACGGGGGTCTCTTTTGGGGTGGGGGGCATCTTCAGCCTCCCACACTCTGTGCACCTGCCATCAGGGCAGCTTGGGCTGGCAGGGCCGCTGGGAGAATCAGCAGAGACTAGCATGAAGACCAGCCTACGTGGACCTGTTCAACAAACATGTGTGTCTCCACTCTGGTCGGGGCTGGGGGAGAGGTGAAGGGCGTCTGGGCTGTGCAGGTAATTACCCAGACCGCGTGGGAAACGTTGCTCCCATTTCTGAGCACCTACTGTGAGTCGAGGTGGCAGGGTGCTCCGCGCTCTCTCGCCTTTAATCCCTTCCCTATTTACTATGTCTCTGCCTTCGGGAGGCCTGCTCCCCCGCAAATGCTTCCCCGCCCCCCCCCCCCCCCCCCGGGCGGGCTGGCGGCCTGGAGGATGACTCACGCTCTCTCCCTCACTGCCGAGAGCAGCCTTTTCAAAGAGCTGGCTGGGGAGGGAGCTAAATTTAAAGCCAGGCTTCCCGAGAAGATCACCTGCCACGTCAAAGTTGCTGCCATTTAATTAGAAGTTGGGGGCAGCGAGGTCCACGCCCGTGAGCCCCTTTGGGAAGGGGGGAGGGAGACTCTGGGATGGGCAGGGGGAGGGGCCGCGACCAGCTGGCACCCTGCCCCTGCATCAGCATCCCCCACCTCCCTCTGGGGAGCAGCCCTCCCCCTCCCAGGAACCCACCAATTCCCTCCTTCTCCAACCCAAGATCTCAGGGTTCCAAGCCCCCATTTCCCCAATTCAAGACATAAGGAACTGGGGCTCCCCCGCCACCAAGTCACCCATGGAGGATGTGGCCAAGCTGGAGTGTGAAGTGCTGGCCTGGCCTGGGGGCTCGTGTTCCGGGCCAGCCGGCCACTCGAGGAGGAAGTGGCTGAAGGTCGTGGGCAGGAGGCCTGGCTCTTTGAGGCTGTTTCCCTCTCAATCCAAAGAGGCTGAGGTCCCCAGGCTGCGGCCTGCCGCCGCTGGGAGCCATTAGCTACACCCCGTTTACCTGGGAGGAGACAGGCCCCTGGAGGAGCCCGACCCCAGCTGGGACCCTGCTGCCCAGCCCTGCCCCTCTGAAGCTCGAGGCTTAGGTCACAGCCATCCTTATGCCCTTGCTGCTCCGGCTCTCCCAACCGGCCGTGGGAGCTACGTGTGGCAGCAAAGCCGCAGCCTCCCCGTGGCTGCAGGGCTGGGTCACGTGGGTGGCAGGGCACCTCAGTGGTTAGAACACTGGCTCTGGAGCCGGGCACTGAGCTGGCAGCCCACAGTGGCCTGGGCCGTGCTCTCCACCTCAGTTTGCTCTTCTGTGAGATGCTGTGGCTTTTGACTCTTCCAGTCCAGACACATAGGAGGTGCTCCGTGTGTGGAACCCACTGCTATGGCTGACTGCTGTCCTGGAGATTTGGGAGACCAGTAGGTCATCTGGTCCAGAAGCCTCCTTGACCCGTTGACTCCAACCTGCGCTGGGCCAGGGGCTGTAAACTCACCGGGGGGCCTCCTCCCGACTCCTGGACTCCTGCCTGCCTCCCTCCTGGTCCTGGGTGTGAACTACCTACAGCCCTCCGAGCCGGGAGGAAACGGGGCTTCTGTCTGCGCCCCGTCTGCCTCAGAAAGGCGCGTGGCAGACCCAGTTCCAAGAGGGCCTCATCACCTTCCCCCTGCTGTTACTCCACTGTGGCAAAAGGGGTTTTGCAGATGTAATTAAGGTTATTCATCTGTTGATTAGTAAGATCAGGAGATAAGGAGACTATCTGGTGTTTCTAAGCCAATCACGGGAGGCCTTTGAAAGCAGAGACTTTTCTCCGCTGTCAGCAGAAAAGGAAGTCAAAGAGATGGCGGTCAAAGGAGGGATTTGACATCAGGGAGGCTGGCGCTGAGATGGAGGGGTCTCAGGGCAGGGAGGTGAGAGCAGCCCCCACCCAACACCCAGGAAGAGACCAGGGGCCTCAGTCCTGCAACCACAGGAATTGCATTCTCCCAGCACCCTGAAGGAGCCTGGAGTCTCCCCAGATCCTCCCCTAAGAGCCCCGCTTGGCTGACGCCTTGATTTCCACCTCGTGAGACCCTAAGCAGAGAACTCGCGGAGCCCGCCCTGACTCTGCCCCACGGAACGGTGAGATAATACATGGGCGCGGTTTTAAGCTGCTAAATTAGTTACAAGCCACAGAGAAACCAATATACCCAGCAACCGCTTGTGCCAATTCCTTTATTTTTAGGGGGCGAAGGTCTTTACGGCCCATCCCTCCCCCTGCAGACCCCTGGGCTGGTCTTTGTACTATACAACCTAAATCAGCCACCCCTCTGCCTGCAGACCTTCCACGGCTGCACCTTCTCAGGGTGATGTCTGAGCCCCTGGTTTGGCATTCAAGGCCCCCTGTGTTCTGAACCCTGTTCCCCCACGTCCCCACGAGTGGCCCTGCCCGACGTGTGCTGTTCAGAGAGCAGCCTGGGTCTCTCATCAGGCACAAGTTATGGGTCATCACGGTTCCCCGTACTCAAGTTCAGCACCTACATGTTCCCAAGTGTTTCCGTTTCTTTAAATACACCCCCGATAGCTGCTCGTGTGGATACTGGGGAGACGTCAGCCAATGTTCTACGCACAGTTGCAAATTCCACGTTTTAGAAAATTCAAAACGGGGAAGAAAAGACACCGCTCCCATCAGTCTGGAGAGGGTTGGCAGCAAGGGCCCTGCTACTTGCTTCGGACAGTTGATTAAGGCAACAGAAATCAATCCCAGGGAAACGGCAAAACGCGGAAGACCCCCCCCGCCCCATCCCTTTGCAGACCTGCCTGCCTCTGGACCCTAAGACTCAGAGCCCGCTGTGTGGACCAGGGTTCCTGGGAGCATGTCTGATGCAAAAGGGCAGCAGGAACTAGGAAGGCTTGGAGTAGAGGGGGTAGGGGGATGGGCACCCAATCACCCTTCCCAAGGCTGGAAAACAAGAAACCCCAGCGGACTCAGTGTGCCCTTGGCCTCCTGGAGCCTCAGTTTCCTCATCTGTACACTGTCACTGATAATAACCTCCACTCAGGTGGCACCAGGCTCTGGTCTCAGTCATAACAAGCCTATGGGGTAGGAGCCGGTATCCTATCTGTCACTGTAACAGTTTCGCAGGTGGTGATGCGCTGTGACCCCAGCGCCCGGGTTGCAGTGGGAGCTGGTGACTGAGAGAGCCCTGGCTTCACAGCCCGCGGGCTTGGGTCCTGGCTCCCTGCATGCCAGCTGGTGGCCTTGGGCAGACCGGTTCACCTCTCGAAGACTGTTTCCTCATCTGAATTGGGATGGCGCCGGCCTCAGCCTCCTGGCTTAGGGAGGCGCAGCGCAAGGCTGATGGCAGAAGGCAGAGGAGTGCTTTTGGGGTGGAGTGAGACACCCCCACCCTTACTTCCGGGGCACTGAGCCCCGCTCCAAACCTTCGAGGCATCAGCTTATACGAACGGTGACAGCTCCATCCCCTGTGTCTATCCCGGGTGTGGATTCTGCCACAGCTGGCGGGCGGCTCTCATGGCCTCCCTGCGTCTCACCAGCCTCTCAAACCCAGCACATAGATGATGAGAATTAATATGGTGCAAATTGGTAGGTTGAGCCAAGCACCCCGAGATGGAGGCCTAATTTCCACACAGCCCAGCCCTCCCCACGGGCAGCCGGGGAATAATAACAACAACAGTAATCAGGATAATTGGCGTAAGCAGAGCCTTTCAGTCACATGCCCTCCACACCCATGTACACCTTGAAAAGAATGCGGGGAGTCAGGGCAGGGATCTACCCTCATCTCAGAGCTGTAGGGTGGGGGCCCAGAGAGGTTGTGTAATGGACCTGAGGTCACACAGCTCGTGAGAGGCAGGAATCTGAGGACTCCAATGCGAGCGCTCTTTCTACTGCTCTGGAAGCCCCTTCTCAGAAGCCTCTGTCTAGGGGACTGGAGTGGGGGCTTTGCTCCAAAGATCAGTCATTTTAAATCCCCAAGGGCAGGGCAACCTAGACTACAGTAGGATTCGCAGCTTTGTAGCAATAAGGCCTTGGACAAGTTGTCTAACCTCTCTGGGATGAGGATCTACCTTTTCTCCCACTTACTGGGTGCTCTGTGGCCCCCAGTGTCACTTGGGTGGTCTCCTTGAATCCCCACCACCGTCCCAGGAGTTGCCTCTATTTATCCCTGTTGACAGATGACAAATAGGCCCAGAGAGGTTAAGTGACTTGCCCAGGGTCACACAGCCAGGAAGTGACAGAGCTAAGATTTGAACCTGGGTCTGTCCCTCCGCTGCCCCTGCTCCAGGCCCGTGCTCTTGACCTTGATGCAAGGAGGAACAGAGTTGAGGGCCCTGGAATGGGAGCATGTCCTGGCTGTGCTTCCCCATTTCTCAGTTTCCCCAGCTGCTCCGTTCTCACTGCCGGTCAGGCCCCTCTGGCTCAGAGAGTGCGAGGCCCTGGCAGACTCAGCCCAGCGCTGGCTTCTTGCAGGTTTAGCCCAGCCGTAGGGAGGCAGGTTGTATGGGGTTTGACAGATCAGGCTCCCGTGGCTAGGGTCCAAATTCCAAGCTTCTTTGATTTTGCTGAGCAGCCTCTCCCGATGTTGTAAATGGTTTGGCTTGGTCTCACAGAGCGACCTTTGTTATTGCAAAATCTCATGTTTCCACAGAACCCAGGGAAAAAGGAGCCTTTGGTGGTGGGTTCCGGCATCTGTCTGAATTCTATTCTGGTGAGGTTCCCAGCTGTGGGGAAGCCAGCCCCGGCCTGGGCTGCAGGGTGGAGTCCGTGGCCTTGGCCAGGTAGCCCCCGCCTGTCTGGCTGCCTGCCAGCTACAGCCTGTTCACCGGTCAACATCTGTGATGAATCAGAACCTCCAAAGGGCTACTCAGGGGCCTGACGGGAAGCGGCTGGAATAAGAATGAGGTGGGGGTGCCTTCGGCCCTGTCTGAGGTCTCCTCTGTCTGACCGGGGCCAGCCAAGCCCTGGTTCCATTGGAAGAGGGGAAAGGGAAAGGAAATTCCAGCTTTCAGAGCCTGGATTCAGGTACCTCGTGCCAGGCCTGGGGCTTTGCAAACATTTTCTCCTGAGCCCCACTGGCCCCCCAAAAGCAAGGCACTATTATTTTTGCCCCATTTCAGTTGAAGATAGGGAGGACCAGAGAGGTTAAGTACCTTGCCCAGGGTCACACAGTGGGTAAGTTGAAGCTGCTGCCTGCCCTACGTTAGATTTCCAAGTTCAGAACCCTTTATACCATTTACATCACTTTCTTTTTTTTTTTTTTTGTGGTACGCGGGCCTCTCATTGCCGTGGCCTCTCCCGTTGCGGAGCACAGGCTCCGGACGCGCAGGCTCAGCGGCCATGGCTCACGGGCCCAGCCGCTCCGCGGCACGTGGGATCTTCCCGGACCGGGGCAGGAACCCGCATCCCCTGCATCGGCAGGCGGACTCTCAACCACTGCGCCACCAGGGAAGCCCTACATCACTTTCTTGATCAGAGAAAATGTGGCCCCACTTTGGTGTCCAGGAGATGATTTTGTCTCAGCCCTCCCCATCTGAGGCCCAGACCACGTGAGGGGCCAGGCCCTCTGCAGTCAGTTCTCCTCACATATTGCTCTAAGGCCTCCCCAGAGCACCATGCCTGGTACTGGAGCCTAGCCGAAGAGAGGATGGGCTGCTTTCTGCCCCCAGGGCATCATGGGAATATCCTGGCATACCACCTGCAGTGAGAGAACCCCAGAGTCATGGCCTGCTGGAGCAACCTTCCAAGATCAGCAGCATGAGCCCTAATTGCACATGAGGCAACTGAGGTTCAGAGAGGTCCAGTGATTGGGCCAAGGTCACCTCACACATTAAGCCTTCTCGCCACCTTAATGTCCCATTTTAATGTGAAAATTACAAAATAAGCCCCAGCTTCGGGGTCAGACTCTTGGGTCTGCCTCGCATCAGGAGAAGTCACTTTCCCTCTCTGAGCCTCGATTTCCTCATCTTTGAAATGGGGGCAACAGTTCCTACCTTTCAGGGGCCCTGTGATACGTGGTCGGTTGAGGCCATATTAGTAAGTGCCTTAGCACCAAGCCTGGCACACAGTAGGACCTCTACTTGGCTATCCCCACCGCTACCCCGCTAGTAGCTAGTGCCTATAGTCTGGTATTTACTGGTCATAATAACAGTTACTAGGTCTTAACCACCTACTACGTGTGACTCACTACACTGGGCACTTTGCTCATTCAGCATCGTGGAAATAACCACAACCAACGTCTTTGAGCCTCGTGTTGGGCAGTGTTCTATACATCTGACAAGCATCATACGGGCTAACGTGATGTGGGCTGCAGCCACGCCCATCTCACAGACAAAGAAGCTGAGGTTGGAAGTAACTTACCTGAGACTCCTAAAACCCAGGTCTGCCTGACCCCCGAGCCCAGCTCTCAAACCTGGGCCAGAACCTCTGTCTGAAAAGCTGAGGTCTTTTCCTCCACCCAAAAGGGGACACCCGAGCTGGCTTGGGGAGGAAGGAGGAAGCAGGGTCATCACCAAACCCAGTGGGGAGTGTGTGGGGCTGGATGTAGGTGGGCAACAGCTGCAGGTTGCAGGCTGCTGGGCACCACCCCAGAGGGAGGGTCCACGGGGCTGATGGTCCACAAATGCCCTTGGCCAAGGCCCCGCCCTGGTGGCATTCAGAGCAGGATGGGGTCGGTGCTGTGGACGCAGGGACCAATCTGTGTGGGCACTCTGCCCTTGACCATGCAGGCTCACACCTTTACCAGTCACCAGGTGTCTTGGCTTCGTCGGGCAGAGCCCCCCGAACCCTCCACCAGCAGCCCCTGAGCTGCTCCTCCCAGTATTCACTGGAGCTGCCGGTTCAAGCCTCACTGTCTCCTGCCTGGACGCGTGCAGTAGCCAGCAGTCTCCCTGACTCTATTCTCCCACCCAGTGGGCCATCCTCCAATGGGAGCCAAAGGGATCCGCGTGGAACCCAAATCTGACAGCATTGCTCTCCTGTTCAAAGCCCTTCTATGGCTCCCTACTTGCCTCCAGATAAAGTCTGCATTCCACCTGCCACTGAGCTCCATCTCCTGCCACAAGGGCACCCTAGGCTTGCTCTGCCTCCCTACTTTCCTGATCAGACCGTGCTCTCAGGTCAGCAGACCCCAGCTCTCTCTGTTTTCTCTTCCTGGACTGCCTGTCTTACTTCTTTTTATCTTTGAGGACCCAGGTCATTTGTCTCCTCCTCTTGGAAGCCTTCTCTGAGCCAAGCTGGATCTCTGCTTCCTCTGGGCTTCTCCACCCATCACAGTCCTGGCCACACTGAGTGACACTGTCTGTGCTTCTGTCACCACCAGGAGCTCCCTTAGGGCTGGCCCGGGTCTGATCCAGCTCCGTGTTGCCGACACTGTCCACCACAGGGCCCAGCCCGGAGCCGGCCTCGGTGTGAGAAGTCGCATAAGTGGTTCTAACAGGCTCAGCCCAGGAGGCCAAGAGCGACTGACGTCTCTCTCCACTCCTGCCAGGACAGCCAGTGCCCAGTCTGGCCGCGTCGGCAACTTGGCGCCGATATTTTATTAATAAGCACATTTGGCACTTCCCTTGCACCTTTCCTTCTCAGCTCTCTGAGCACCTCCCCACCTTTAATTAATTCTCCCCACACCCCACATAAGCTGCTCTTCCCACTGCGCGTAATGATGTGTGAAGTCCTTTCCTTAAAGGTGCCTGGGATTCGTTGCACAGTGTAATTAGAATCCTCTCTTCCGCATCTCCTGGGCCCTTCCCACTTCTACTCCTCTCTCCCCTGGGCCAGCAGGTGGTCTCAGAACCTTTGGGATGGAGTGTTAATTTATTATTGTTATTATAAAGCCATGCACGAGCTTGCTGTCTTAACAGCTTAGTTTTGTCATTAGAAAAAATAACAAGATAATTTTTGAAGAGGCGAGAGGCAAGCAGAGGGGCAGGGGGTGGAGTGGAGTAGCACCGCAGCCTGGTTTGTGCAAAGCTAGCTGGGGGGACTGGTGTTGCCGAGGGCCCTGGGAAATCACGGTTTCAGGCAACTCCCCTTCCTCCAGGAAGGCTCCCCTGATTACTCCACTCACATTGGGTTTTTCTGCTTCCCTCTGGCCTTTAGAGCAGAGACCCTTGTTCTGATAGGTGATTGCTCTGTGTGGGCTTGCCCCTCCCAATGACACTGAGAGTCCTCGTGTAGGATTCAAGTTTCCGTGTCTTTGCATCCCGGGAAACGAGCAGAGGACTGGGCATTTGGTGACCAGTACTTGTGATGCATTGAGGAATGTGGGAATGAGTGAAAAGATGGTGGGTGGGTGGATGGATGAATGGATAGATCAATAGATGGGTAGATAATGGGTAGGTGGGTGGGTAGATGGATAGATAATGGATGGAT
>NW_021703783.1:95796226-95866437 GCF_005190385.1 Monodon monoceros
GATGGATGAGTGGGTAGGTGAGTGGATGGATGGATGGATGGATGGATGGATGGATGGACGAATGGGTAGGTGGGTGGATGATGGGTGAGCGGGTTCATGGAAAGATGAATATGCAAGAAGATGGTTGGCTAGATGGAGAGCTTCACAGAGAGATGAATGAAGGGAGGGCTTGATGGATAGATGGACAAGTGAATGATGGGTGGATGGGTGATAGATATGTGGCTAGATGGGTTAACAGGTGAATGAAGGGTGGGTGAGTCTTTGGATAGACAATAACAACAATAATAATATTCTACCCAGAGCTAATATTTTTTGAGGTTCCAGGAACTGTTCCAAGTATTTGTTCCAGGTATATTCATTAGCTCATTTAATGCTTGTAACTATCCTAGAGGGGAATGTCTGCTGGATTGTGAGATGAGGGATGCTTGAATGGGTGTTTTGGTGGGTAGACAGGCAGGCAGGTGCCCGGCTGGTGTGTGTTTGTGATGAGAGGTGGGCAGGAGCTCGGTCAAGCAGATGGGATGCCGGGCAGGCTGGGAGGTGAGGTGGAGGGAGCAGTGGACGAGAGGTCAAAGCGATGGGCAACAGCCTGGATGTTTTCTCTCTGTTTTCACCCCAGGGAAGGGCGTGCCATTCCCTAGACACCCACCTCAGGAGCCTGGCGTCAACCTTGGCCACTGTCTCACCCTCCATCTCACCAACCCTCGGAGCTCCAACTGTCTACACCCACAACAACTGTGGCTGGATTTGGCCCCCAGCCCCCCTTAGCCGTCCTGGGCCCTCCTGTGTCCCCTCCACATGGCAGCCAAGGGGATCTCGCTAAAACACAGTCCCAAATCCTCCTCTGACCCCGAACGCCCATGGGCCCCCAGCCTTCTTGGTGTGCCCAGCTTTCCATAGCCAGTGCCTGTGGACACACTAAAGGGCCCTGGTTTCCTCCCATGACAGGTGCCTTCAGGCTCCTGGGTCATTGTTTATGCAGAGCCCCTTCTGGAAAGCCAGTCGCCCCCATCCACTGGAGGCCCAGTGAAATCTCTTTTTCCCTGGGGTTCCCATCACTGCCCACCATCTTCAAGTCACCACAGCGGTTTCCAGCTGGGCTCTGGGGTCCCTGCAGGAAGCGACCCCTGGCTTCCCCGTGGCCGGCCTTCTCATGTGTAAAACAAGGATCTCAGCAAGACTTCTCGCCTGGGTGGTTGTCACCAGCATTGATGAGGCGGCCACGCTCACTATGGCACCTGACCATGGAGTGCTTGCGAATGGCTGCTATGATCATTATTAATAAAGTGCCTGCCTCCCCCCACCTGCCAGTATATTTCTCAAAAATAAGACTGGGCCTGGTGCACAGACTAGTCAGTTCATTCAACAAGTATTGACGGAGCCTTTCTTGTGTGCCAGGCACTGTCCTGGGTGCTGGGATACACCAGTGACTCCAGGCGTCCCGGGGGTCAGGGCCGTGGCACCTAAAGGAGGATGGTGATCCGTGGTCGAATCACTAAACGACAGCGACCAAGACCAGCGAAAGGGTCTCGCGGCCGGGTTCACACCAGCTGCTCGCCCTGGTCGGTTCTTGGAACCAGGAACAGGCCTCGCCTTCCAGAGCAGGGCAGGCCCTCTGTCAGTGTGTCTGAATCTGAGTCACTTCTGTCTCGCGGACAACAGGGTGACCTTGCTTGTGGGTCCCGAGGAGCTAAGAATAGCCTGGGAAGCCGAGCGTGCTGCCGCCCTCCCTCCCCTGCGTGTGTGCGAGGTGGCAGAGGGGGTACATGTCCTGCCCCACCGCGGCGTGGCCAGCTGCTGCTGGCATCTTTGGGGCATGGCTGAGCCTTGCCAGCTGTTTGGGAGGAGAGGAGCCAGAGGGAGGGAGGGTTTCCATCAACCAAAGTGCTGAGCCAGCCCTTGGCTGCGGTCCTGGAGGTCCTGCCTGGAGCAGGGGAAGGTCCCGGATCGGCCACTTACTAGTGGGAGACCTTCAGCCAGCCGCCTGTCCTCTGGTCTCTGTTTTCCAGGTGAGGAAACTCACACGCCTTTCTTCAGGGTGTGGAGCTGGCTTGGGGCCCCCCACCCGATCCTGGCCCCCGCCAGTGGACTTGGAGGGCAGAGACCCTCGCCCCAGGCCTCTGCCCGCCACCGTCTAGCTTTGCCGAGAGGGCGCCCCGTGTGGCCGCCCCTGCGTCCGTGTGAACAGGCAGGAGCGTCCAGCAGCTCAGAGCGTTGCTCTGGAGCCTGATAGCCTGGAGCAAACCCCAGACAAACCACACACAGACTATGTGACCTCAGACCAGTCACTTGACCTCTCCCAGCCCATTTCCCCCACTATGAAATGGGGGTTATGGCCCATCTCAGGGGCATAGTGCTGTGGCGGGAGATATGCACGCAAAAATGACACATAGTAGGTGCTTCTGGAGCACATAGTAGGTGCTTGGTGTTGGTGCCATGCTTCCTGGTGGGAAGTGCTGGGTGTGGTGACTGGCACAGTCATGACCTTTTAGGCCAATGTGGGGAGGAGAGGAAATGGAAGTGCTCTTTGTGACTCTGAGGGAGAGGCCTGGGACCGGCAGGGAGGCCGTTTGAGCAGATTTGGGTGGAGGAATAGCCCCAACTATCAGAGATGAGAGAGACAGAATGGGCTGTCCCCTCAGATAGAGAGCTCCCCATTCCTAGGGACAATCAAGAATAATCTGGTCCCCTGCTTCCTGGGGAGATTGCAACAGCGATTCACACATACGTGGATCGGTATCTACCCCGGGGTTTCATGACGCTGGGGTTTATCTGTATCTGGGTCCGGTAGAGACAGACTGTGTAGCTCCGGGAGGGGAAGGTGTGGCTGCCCTGCAGCTTCAGCGGTAGCTCTCTGGCCCATCCACCTCCCGGCCCTGGGGCTGCACAGTCCTGAGCTGCTGGCAAACGCACGGACGGTTTCCCCCTCCTGTGGACCAGCTGCAGGAGAGCGCACAGCTCTCTGCCCGCCCCAACGGGGTCCTTGCCCTGCAGGTCGCTGTGCTTTCCCAAGGCAGCCAACCTGTGTGCTCTTCCAGCCTTCTGACAATCTCCCTACCCAGCGCCCTCGGGGGTATTTTACACAATCAATGTAATGAGGGCCAGTTTCTGCATTTAGGTCTCAGCTTAAAACCCTCCCACCGTGGCCTGGAATAAGAATTCATTCATTCAACAGGGTTTAGCGGTAAATACTACAGATCAGGAATTGCTCCACCTGGAGAGAAGTTGGCAGGGAGGGATTGATTCTTGGTTATATTTATAACCTTGCCACTTCTTCTTCCTCCCTCTCTTGCCCATCTGTGGACCGCCAAGTACCAAATCTCTGGGCCTAAATCTCTCCTGAGTGCAAAACCACATCACCAGGTCCTCAGGCCCCCGGGTCTGCAGGGAAGTCTGTGGTGGAGCTCTGCGTCCTCCTGCCCCGAGCCCGCCCCCTTCCACTGCGCCTGCTGCACCCTGCCCTCCAATTAGATGCCTCTCCCCGGCTCTCCCAGGCTCTGTGGGCCCCGCCTCCTAAGCATTGCTGGAGTCTGTCCACTTCCATCTACCACCACCGCACCGTCACTCTCACCTGGATAACCGACAATTGCAGCAGTTGTCTGGGGTCACCCTCTCCCCTCTCCCCCTGCCACCAAGTGCAGGGTCCGTCCAGCACCAGCAGCGGACAAATAAGGCTGAAGTTCTAACCGACATGTCAGTGAGGTATCAGTGGTGCAGCTTCCCCGGACGCAGAAAGTGAGCAGGGACCCTTCCCCGAACCTCAGGCTCCCCAGCCATAACAGGACAGAGAGAGGCTGGAGGGACTTACTGTCCTACTGTGAGTCCCCGAGGGGAGGGGGCTGCTGCCTCCTTCACCTCCAGCCCGGCGGGGGCCGGTTGGAGAGTCTGTCCTGTGTTGCTGGAGCCGGGGTGCCCGGGGATCCCCTCCAGGAGAGGCCAGGAGAGACAGCAGGGATGGACATGGAGGCGCCCCCACGGTTGTCCCTGTGAAGGTGCCTACCTGAGTCCTGTGGACCAGGCATGGCGCCCAGAGCCCACCTGGGAGAACAAGGGACCCCAACAGTGAGTCTTCCAGGGGCGGATGTCAGAGCATCAGGGGCCGGGGGTGGGGATCCGCATTTGAGAAGCCACCACGATGGAGGCGACGGAGGCTGGGGGATGTAAGACAGGCGGCAGCTGGGCTGGGGTTTGCGTTAGGATCCCAGGGGGCTGCGGTTCTGCTGACTTACTTCCTCGCTCCGGGGAGAAACACAGCAGGGTCCTGCCTCTGTCCGGGGCTCGCAATCCCTCTCTCCCTCCACAGGCTGAGCGGCCCTGGTCCCTGGCCCAGACCATGGAGCCCTGTGGCCAGGCCGGTGGCACTCGCTGCTTTGCCCATCGGAGTGGGATGTGCGGGGCCCTGGGCCTTCTGCCTGGGCCTGGGTCTTAGGGACCTGGAGATGCCTGTGTTGACATGGAGACTCATGAGCTGGCCGTGGAGATTTCCAGACTGTGGGCAGGGCCAGGGCAGGGTCCCTTTCCAGCCCAGAGTCTGGCCCCAGGTGTCTGAGGCAGGGGGTGGGCGGGGGGAGATTTGAGCTTCATGAAGGACACGTTGCTGGCAGCTCAATCCCTGTTCGTGGAGACCAGGTGGTCCCCCACCTCCACTCCCTCTGCCTCCCAACAGGTGTGTGGCAGGTGCTTTGTGGGTGGATGTCCGTCTGTCCCTCTGAGAACTCACCAGGGCCAATCAGTGATAGCCATGGGACTCACACCCTCCAGGGCCCCACGGCACCCAGAGCAAAGCCCCCTCACAGCACCCTTCCCTGCAGGGCACTGGTCCTAGGACCCATACAGAAACTCGGCTCACTTCTGTCAAATCCTTTCTGAAATATCAGCTCTTCAATAAGGCCTCAGGGGGTCTCACTGCCGGTCCCCCATTAAGATTCCTTTTCTCAGTTCGGTTTCTGTTTCTCCCGCTACGGGCAGAGCGCCTCCTGATCATCTGGACGCTTTGGTCCTTTGTTCTGCTGTTACAAATGCCCTTCGATCTGGAAATTCCACCACCCAAGGGCTGGACTCTGTATCTGCTGTGCCCCTGGGGCCTGGCACACAGTAGGCCCTCAGCAAAAATTTGCCAAATGAACGAACAAACCAGGATTCTGCAGAAACACCGGGCAGAACGTGGGCAGGGATCTGGGCACGCTGCTCTCAACTGTGCAAGTGTTTTTAAAATATATTTGTTTCATTTATCAGAAATCAAGGCGGAGTCAAGCGCGGTAATACATCTAAACTGGTTGATTAAACTATAAGGAAGAAAATGGCACTTCGTAGCAGTTAGACAGAAGCTACCGGAAGATTTAGAAATACTGTGATCACCTGAGCGGTTTTTGCAAATGGGGTTTCTATTCATAGTGAGGCCTTCGTCGTCTTTATTTCATTATTTCTGGGGGTTTTCTTCACCGCTCTTCCCCAGGGTTTCATGATATTGTTATATAAAGTGATTTCAATAATGAAAATCATGCACTGTTTGCTCTTGTCATTTTGGGAGCCAGGAGTGCTGTGCAGAGAGGGCTGGCCTGGGGGCCTTGATGTGACAGGACTGGGATTCAAATGTTGAGGCTTTTCTTGCCACCTGACAGGGAGAACCAGGTCGGGTCAGAGGCTGAGTCCTGGGCCAGGGGCACACGAGGTAACCAACTCGCCCCCGAGGGCTCCTTCCCCCCACCCTTCTCACCAATTCTTCCTCCGCTCCAGCAAGCCCACTCCTGCCTCAGGGCCTTTGCACTGGCTGGTCCTGCTTCCCAGATAGTTCTGCTGTCCCCAGATATGCCCGGAGCTGGCGTTCTCCTTCCTGCCTGCCTTGGCTGAAATGTCATTTTCAAGAAGAGCCTTCTCTAAAGCGCCCCTCACCTCCTGAAGCTTCCCACCTGCCTTCTCAGCTTTTTTTCCCTGAGACATTTATTGCTGTCTGCTATATTATACATGCACTTGCTTATTTGTGAAGGGCAAACAGACTCAAGAGTTCTTTATGTGGGTGGGGGGTCAGATCTGGGGGCTGAGGGAGAGGGAGGGGCGCAGACCACCCCAGCTTTCTGGTTTGAGGAGCGGGGTAGGAGGGGATGGATGGGGAACCAAGGCCACACTTCCATGACCAGCTGCTGGTTCCCCATGCACACTGGTGCCTGCAGAGCTCCCATCGGGCCCCTCCTCCAGCTGGCCTGTCCCCAGGGCCCACGTGGCACGCAGCCTGGCCTCCTTGAGCCTGTGGCTGGCCTGAATTACCAGCAGCAACCCTTTGGGTGCCCTTGGATTGCTGTTATGGGTTGAACTGTGTCCCCCACCCAAATTTACATGTTGAAGTCCTAACCTCCAGCGCCTTACGATGTGGCCCTTCATTAGGAAATAGGATTGTTGCAGATATAATTAAGATGAGTTCATAGTGGAGTCGGGTGAGCCCTGGTCCAACATGATTGGTGTCCTTATAAAAAGGGGACATTTGGACACAGACACGTACACAGGGAGAAGGCCATGTAAAGATGGGGGCAGAGATGGGGGTGATGGGTCTACAAGCCAGTGAACGTTAAAGGTGGCCAGAAACCCCCAGAACATGGGGTAGGGGCCTGGCACAAATCTCCCCTCAGAGCCTCAGAAGGAACCAGACACCTTGATCTCAGATCCTGGCCTCCAGATTGTGAACGCATACATGTCTGTTGTTTTGAGCCCCCCAGTCCGCGGTGCTTTGTCACAGCAGCCCCAGGACACTAATGCCGTTGCCAAGCTCGAACTGGCCAGCCCCCGGCCCTCACCCGGCAGCTCCACTTGCAGCCCCACCGAGTCTGGAACTGTCTGTCTGGGAGGGACACCCTCGCTCATCAAACAAAGAGGCAGCTCTCCAGTCCCTGGTTCCTAGTTTGAAAAATTAGGATAATAATACCCACCTCCCACGGCTGTCACAAGCCTTCAATTAAATACAGTGGCAACGCACCTGGCTCGTGGTAAGGCTTGGTAATTGGTGGCGGCAGTGCTGTGGTCATGTTTATTATTGTTGTTATTAAGAGTATGATTGTAATTAGCTGTCAGTTGGCAGGTCTGAGCTGGCTGTCGTGGAGATCAGAAAGCCTCGTGGTGGGGCCTCTGCTCACCGCTGTGTGCAGGAGAGGAGACGGCCTGTAGGAGAGGGCCAGATGTGCGCACCGTGATTCATTCACAGTCACTGTTGCCACCTCTGTGCCTGGACGCCTCTGCCCCCAAGGAGGGAGGTGCACCAATTGTGATCGCAATGCAGCATGATCTGGGCTCTGATGACAGGACCCTGATGGGCTGCGGCGGCCCAGAGGGCACCAGATCCAGCCTATCCGGATAGGGTGATGGATGCAGGGAAGGCTTCACAGAGTAGGTGACTTTTGAAAAGGGCATAAAAGGAAGGGACTCTGGGCATCCAGGTTCCCAGCTCCCACACCGATGCACGGTGTGACCTTGGGTTGGTCCTTGACCTTCTCTGGGCCTCTGCCTCCCTGCATGAAAAACACAGGCCACCAAGGGCCTGTCCCCCAGAAGAGCTTGGAGTAGTCACCCTGCTAAGTATATCCAGTACCCAGGCCCCATCCTCAAAGCCAACCAAGGTAAGGACCCAGATGTCCCATGAGGCACTTGAGCGGGGCAGGCTTGTGGCCGACATTTCGGCCAGTTCTGAGACCTGCATGCCTGAGGATAAGAAAAGAAACTCTGGACAAACATCTAAAACCTTTCATGACTCCCTGCCCTGCTGTTCCAGTCGAGGAGAAAACAAATAGCCAAAGCAATCTCTCTGAAGACCCACACCCAGCCGGGCCGAGCCTGGACCATCCAGTAGCTTCCCGGTTCTTTTATTCAGTTTCAGCTCTGCGGCTGGCCACCTGCTTGTCCTTTTTGAGCGCCGAAATAGAGCGATAAATGGGGATGCTGGAGCTGGACAGATGTCACCATTTCGGAGAGTCGCCCCTCGCCTGCCACCTGGGATTTTGTTCTCCCCATTGGAAGACCATATCCCAGCAACGTGGAATCTTTCTCTGCTGGCAGATTTAAGGCATCTTGTAAACAGGAGCCAGAGAAGGAGAAAGAAACGCCCATTTGCTGAACACATGTTCTGCTCGGAGAGCTGCCTTGTGCGCTGTGAGTGTGGTTTCTCCTCTCCCCGTTCCTATTTTACAGATGTGAACTACGGTGCCAGGAGCTTAGAGATGAGAGAGCCCACCCGGGAGGGCAGCAGGAAGTGAAATCAAGGCTCTGATTGTCAAGTTTGCTGTGGACCAAGACCCAGGGTAAGATTTCAGGGCTGAGCAGCTTTGGGAGGACGGCCAGATTGGTGGGGGCTAAAGGGTGCATGATAAGGAGAAAAACTGCACCGAGCTTCTGCTAAAAATGGCAAGGAATACTTTATTCAAGGCTACTGCGATAGGGGCAAGAGATTGAACTCAATTTCCGAATACAGCAAGGACAGCTGGGGATGTACAGCCAAGGAGCAGAGTGAGGGGATCAGCGGGTGGAAAATTACTAAGAGAGACTTGATTAGATTTCCCGGGTAGGGGAATTCTTGCTAAATTGGCCCAAAAGGATTCTGGCTAAAGGGTGAAGGACTTCGATACCAAGGGTCGGGAAAATGAAGATATGGGGGAGGGCATCCTTGATAACCTGGCTTGTCAGGATTCTTGGCTGAAACTGGACTTGGCAGGTCAAGGACAAGGAGAAAAGGGCTCGGGAAGCCTGATGGAAGTTTGGTCCAGGAGGGAGTCTGTCAGGTGGAGGGGAGACCCTTAGGAGAAAGAGGTCGAGTGCCATAGTGTGAATATCCAGCTCTCTCTGGGGACTGGGCAGGGCTCGGAGATGTCCCGGGATGTGGCGCTGGGAAGTCCAATGTCTGGGACCAGGAAGAAGGCGACTGGGGCTGTGCTTTGACCCCCTGACTCAGTTTCTCCATCTGTTAGGTGGGGCCCCTGGTGCTGACTGAGAACACACAGGAGCAGCGACTACACATACAAGGGGTTTGACAGTTATGAACCCTCCTCCGATCCGCTGCCCCGGAGCCTGGGGGTTTGTAAACTGAGCTGCCACATATAGGCCCACTGCATCCAATGTAATTTGGGGAGAAAATTCCAACTGGGACAAAGACACATGTTCTCTGCTACTGCAGCTCCCGGCCCTGCGGGGCCGTCTTGTTAGGCTGTTCACAGCTGGCAGCAGGCTGGGACCACAAGTGGCGAGGAATTCAGAGCTGGGGCCAGCGGGGCCTTTCATTCCAAGAGGATGCGTCCTCTCTGGGTATTTCTGGGTGGTGTAGCAAAGAGCTGAGCCACTGGCACCGCTGGGGACAGGCAAAAACACATGGGGGCCAGATTGCTGCCGAGGAATCCCACGATCCTCCGTCGTGACTCAGTTCCGGGACAGCTGAGCGCTTCGGAACTAGCTTGAGTCCCACCAGCAGACGCGCAGAGGTTAGCTCCACGCGGCCATTGCATGGAGGTTGGCGGGGCCCAAACCAGAGGGGAGAAGCGCCTGGTTCTTGGCTGCATGTCCCCGTTGCTGGGACGTGCGGCTGGCTCGCCGCCCTCTTGCAGAGTGAGTGCATTCCCCCAGGGCAGCGACCGTGCCTGCGTCACCCTCAGGTCCGTCCAGCAATCCCCGAGCAGCTGCAGTGTGCCGGGCAGGGGTGGGGCACCGCGGTGCCGAGATACATAGGTCTCGAATTCTGTCTCCTCAAGCTCCTTCCAGGACTGGGCCCCCGGCTGGAACAGACAACCTGATATAAAGCAACTCACCGTGTCCCAGCCCCTGAAGGCGGCTTGTGGGGAGTCCAGAACTCTCCCTGACCATTTTACGAAGCTGTTGTAGCACGTGGAAAGCTGACGGACTCGGGGATGAGCCAGGCCTTGGCCCAAGTCCTTCTCAGCCCCCGGCTGGTTGTGTGACCATGGACAAGTGACAGTCTCTCCAGCCACGGTTTCCCGTCGGAGGCGGAAGTCTTGGCGTTGGGGGACTGTTTTTATAGGAGTTAGCAGGGTAGTGATCCATAAATTCTAGAATTATGATGAATCACCAGTGTCACGGGCTGAATCGTGTCCCCTCCCAAATCCATATGTTGAAGTACCACAGCAGGTGTCTATTTGGAGAGAAGGCCTTTGAAGAGGGGATTAAGTTTATGCGAGGTCATTAGGGTGGCCCCAATCCAGTAGGACTGCTGTCCTTACTAGGAGAGGAGATGAGGACGTAGACACGCACAGAGGGACGAGCACACGAGGACACGGGGAGAGAAAGAAGCTCAGAAGAAACCAATCTGCAGAAACCTCGAGCTTGAACTTCAGGCGTCCAGGATTGTGGGAAAATAAATGTCTGTTGCTTAGGCCGCCCGGTCGACAGGGGCCCCAGCAAACGATCACAACCAGTATTGACGTTAGAAGAGTCAAATGGTCGTCAGAGCCTCTTGGGCTTGAATTCACCCGCAACCTACCAGTACACGCCGTGGGACACTCCATGACATCCATGGAGCCCCCGGGCCCCTCAGGGCCAACCTGAGCCGGCCCCAACCGTTCTCACTGAGAGCATCCCAGATGCTTTTCTCAAAGGAAGTGCCTTCCACCATTCCCGACAGGCGCGAAGCTGGAGCTTGTCGCACCCAGGCCCCGGCATCCGCCTCCAGGGACGGTCCATGGGGAAGCCCTGGGCACAGAGATGTTTGCTGTGGTCTTCATGGTAGCAAATCATTCAGAGAAGCAGTTAAGTGAGCCATGCGGGTCCACCCAACAGACTCTAAAGTTGCTTGAGCTCAGTGCGTCTGAAAATTACAGAGGGAAACGGGAGGAGGGAACTAATGGATTCTGAACGGCTGTATGAGGCCTGGCTCTGATAAACGCTTTCGATAGTTATCTTGTTTATTTTTCTTAGCATCCTACGTAAGATAGATATTTTTATCCTGATTTCATGAGGCTAAAAATCACGCCCAGGGCCACATGAGAAAGGAAGACAAGTTTTAAAAGGAACACGGGAAGTGAAGCGAGCCCGTGATGAGGGAGGCATCTTGAGGGCATCTCTGCTGGCTCAGGGACTAGAGATCAGAGAGGAGTTCTCTCTCATCCGCTACTGCAGCGCTCCTTTTCTATCTGCCATAGAGAGGGAGGAAAGGTCTTGGGGTCTGATTGCTGAGGCCTGATCCACGTCCCCTCCTGGAGGAGGCCTCTCCTCTGGCACCTGCTGGTTTGTGTCCTGGTGTCTTGAAGGCAGACTCCGTCCCTCTCTCTGTCTCCCTCCCGGCACCTAACACAGGCTCTGCATGGCAGGTGACTGTGACAGCAAATGCTGACGTCACTGGCAGTGTGCCAGCTCCACTCTGCACTCCCACCTCATGCCCAAAACCTGTGGCAAGGGCTGTGATCGGGCCCATTTCACAGACAAAGAGACTGAGGCCCAGGGAGCCTAAGTGACTTGCCCAAGGTGAACGCCTGGACGTGGGGACCCCAGGATCCACCCATGGTACTTTGGCCCCCGCGGCAGAGTGTGTGACCATTGGGCCACCCTGTCTCTCGGCACACGTGTTGAGTGACTGCTGGAGCGAGCAGCTTTGGGGTCTGGAGTGAGTCCCTATGCCTGGCCGGGCTCCCTTCCTCAGCTGGAAAATGGGCTCCCTCTGAGGCAGGAGATAGATGGGCTCCAGGCCAGACATTCATTACCAGCCCCCTGTTTATATATCCTGAGGCAAGAGACAAACGGGCCCCAGACTACATATTTATGACCAGACTCCTGTCTATATTTCAAGATCTGCACTTCGATATAAGAAACAACAACAGGAATAGGGTAGATAACTGGACATTGGACACTTTTGTGGCTGGGACAGAGAGGGGCTAAACCCTGTTAAAAGATCAAGTGGTCACATATCTCCCATCCTTAGGGCAAGGGAAACATTGCATGTGCGCAGGAAGGCTCCTTGGGGGTCAAAAAGGAGGGGGCACCACCCCATAATAGGTGATGCTAAGGCCATCCCACAGGCCTGTGGGCTGTAATCCACCTTGGAAAAAATTTCCGCACGCGTGTTGGGGAGGGTCTTAGGGCAGGTCACGTGTGGAAAAAGAAGCCAGGTAATTGGCCAAAGGTAAACAAACCCGGAAGAACCGCCCTATATGAATGACGTCACCACCTCTTTACTGGGCCCCTCCTCACTGGGGGGACGCCCATACCCTTTCTCTCCCCGTGTGCATCTCTGCCCTGCTTCTGTCTTAACTAAGCAAACTGCTTCTCTGTGTGCTCTCCCACTTGTTGTGCTGTGTCTCTAATAATAAACTTTGTACCTGTTTTTACAGGTGAGAAATGCATTTTTCACTGGAGGCAAGAGCCAGGGGGTGTGGTGGCTGGGATTCCTGCTTTTCATCCAGGCTCCCCAGGTTCAATTCCTGGGCAGGCAATCAAGATCTCGCTTCAGGCCACCGTTCCCTGCTGCGTCTCCGAGTTCACCTCCCCACCGCGAGCCCCCTGCGTGGCTGCGGGAGAGGCAGGGAGGACCAGCCTGAACTGGTCAGTACTGGACACTGTTTCTAGTGGTGTGGACTTCTGGGAAGGCGGGGACGACTCCACCTGGAGCCTGGCTCAAAGAGGGCGTCCTGTGAGTGGCCACAGGACCGGCAGCCTCCAGGCGTGGCCACTCTCCCTGGGCCTCCCGTCCCTCCTTGGCCAAACAGCTGCCTTAGGGAGCCTCGTCAGCAAGCCCAGGGCTCAGAGAAGGAGCCGGCGCAGGCCCACATCCTGAGGCCCCTCTGCCCAGGACAGCCCCAGCCCTGTGGAAGGGCCGGCCGCGGGATCAGGACACAGCTGAGCGGTAACGAGGGCTCCCTGCGGAGCGGGTTGGCGGCGCCTGGACGCCACCCAGCGTTCTTCCAGGGCGTTCCGGGATCCCCGCTGAGCTCCCTGTCTGACGCTTGTTGGAACCAGTGCTTGCGCCAGCCGCCTGCTCTGGGCTGGTCCACAGATAGAGCCACCAAGCATCACAGGAGGGACAGAGTGTGTGGGGGCCCCGGAGCACCCGGACCCGGAAACCTCCTTAGTTAGACGGGCCTGACTCACCGCTCCATTTCACAGACGAGGAGACTGAGCCCAGCGGGGGATGCTGCCTGTCAGTCACCAGGGTGGCTGTGCTCCTTCAGGGCCCTGCCCCCGCCCTGGCCTCGCCTCCAGCGGCAGCTGCCGTCGTCCTGCCCTTGTTCATGGTGGCAGCAGTGGGGTCAGCCGTATCCCACCTCCTGCGGGGGGACTGGCTGGCCTAAGGAGGGAGGAATCGGGTAGGGCCCCTCTACCTTGGGTGTGGGGAAGAGGGTCATGTGACTCCCCCCAAGGCAGCAGGACGGGTAGGGAGGGGGGCTTCCCATGGGGAAACCAATCCCCGGAGTTGCAGCAGCTGCCCCCATCCCCCCAGGGTTATGACTTCCTGGCCCAAGATGGGCCTGGGCCCCATTTCATGGAACGTTGTCTGCTCACCAAGTCACTCTGATATTTTGGGGGTCCCACCGTGCGCCAGGCCTTCCTGTCCAGGAAGCAGTGTCTGCCCTTAAGACCTTGTGTGGGAGCAGTGGTCTCCAGGCCAGGCGGTCAGTGTTGAGATGGGGGGGCACAAGGTGACAAGAGAGCCCGGGGTGGAGGCGTTGGAGGCGGTGCACACCCAAGCCAGCCAGGACCCTGGCACAGGCCCCAAAGGCAGCCATCGCTGTGCCTGGGGATGCAAATGGGGTTGGACTCCAGCTACGCCTCGAAGCCAAGCCACGCCAGGGGGTCAGCCTGGAGGAAGGGGCCTGGCTGTAATTTGCACAAAGGCACGGCATGTACTAGTAGCTGCTGGAGGAAGATGCGTGGGGCTAGCAAGCAAACCACCCCCAGACTTGACCAGTGTCCCCTGGGGTCCTCTGGGAATCCAGGTCTGGGGACAAGAGGCTGCTGGAGGGGAGCCAAGAGGCAGGACCGCATGAGGAGCAGTGGGACGACGGGGCTCATTCTTGGGGCCAAGATAGACCCTGAAGAAAGCGTGGATCCTGGAAGCTGGGGCAGAGGGCAGGGCATTGCCCAGGGAGCCGCAGGCTGAGGGGCCCTTGGGGAGGGTCTCTGAAGACGGCCACGCCCGTCAGGAGACCCTCCCTGCCCCTCCTCTGGCCCTGCCATGAGCCCAGCTCCGAGGGGTAAGAAGCACCCCAGCAATGGACCTCCCTGGTGGCGCAGTGGTTGAGAGTCCGCCTGCTGATGCAGGGGACACGGGTTCGTGCCCCGGTCCGGGAAGATCCCACATGCTGCGGAGCGGCTGGGCCCGTGAGCCATGGCCGCTGAGCCTGTGCTCCGCAACGGGAGAGGCCACAACAGTGAGAGGCCCGCGTACCACAAAAAAAAAAAAAAAAAATGCACCCCAGCAATGGGGGAGAAGGGGGTACAGAGGAGAAACTGACCACGTCCCCGGCCCCTAAACCACGCTGAGCTGAGCTGGGCCAGGCAGGAGCTTTAAATTTCACGAGACTCTGAAGTTTTATTATTAGACTTGCCTGGACTTCGTATTACCCAAGAGTGCCTGGAAAAACTATAGGAAATACCCTCGCTGTTCATGCCAGGGAGGGAAGAGTCTGCCGGGTGGGAGCGAGGGCCCAGAATGGAGAATGAAGCTGGTCCCACCCCCAAGCTCCCAACCCACGCTGAGTGCGTGGTGGGCGTATCTGTTGAGGGGGGCGGTGGTGGTGATGAAGAGCCATCAGCCAGGTGATTGGGGCTTGGGGAGCAGACCTGCGGGAAGGGGACGGGGTTCCCCTGGGCGGGGGGGTGAAGAGGGAATGGAGCCCTGTGCAGGGGGCACGTGGGCTTGTGGGCTGAGCCTGGGCAAAAGGCTGCAGGCATCAAAGACCCAGCCCCGCAGCAGGGTCCCTGACCGTGCACTGGTTAAAAACACCCCTCCCAGAGGTCAGCGCCCGTGTGCATCCTTCCGGCTCCCACCCGGCTCCGGGGCACCCACTTCCATGTCCAGAGATCCCGGAAGCTGGGCCGCTGTAATGAGGCCGTTGAAGCCGAGTCAGCACACATCTGGAAGGGCTCTTTTGCCATCAGAAAACTTGAGACAGATTTTGAAATAACGACGCGGCCTCCTGATGTTTGAAGAAGGGAGGCTTTGGGCTTCAATCTGCACTTTTGTTTCTTAGCCTGTGGACCAACACACCAGCTATCGACTGACACACACACTTGACACATTCACAGATGCATGCCCACACAGGCACACACAGACACGCACACGCACACTGCCCGCGTTGCCACAGCTGTCCTGAGGAGGGGGTGGCCGTGCCCCGTGCTGCCTGGGGCGAGGGCGGGGCACACTGGGAACCGGAGTTCCCTCACTGTTCTAAGTCTTTTGAGAAATTCAGCAGTTTGGCCCAAGTGGATCCAAAAAAAGCATGGTTTCTGGTGGAAATTAAGTAAAGCGAGAGAAGTGTTCCTGCCTCAAGCCCTGGCTCACGCAGATGGCGGCCAGGGGTGCCCTCCTGGGGCCTCGGCGGGCAGGCATCCACACCTCCCGGCGGATGTAGACCCAGCCTTCCCAGTGGGTCATAGGTCGGCAGGAAGGGACTTTGGGTCTCCTCATGTCTGTGGATCCAGCTCGAGGGTCTCCAGCCCGGCTAAGCTTTCTCCAGCTGCCTCCCTGCAGGGCTGCCAGCACCCCTGCACCTGATTCCCGCTGCGGTCCCTTGTCCTCAGCACGAGGTGCAGGAGGGTCAGGTAAAGGGATGCATTGTTCCTGCCTGATATCCACCTGAGGCCTCAAGAGGAGACACTGCTCAGGGTCACACATGGGGCTGCTCTGCGTTGCTGAGACTCCTCGGCCCCTGGGAGGCCTTTGCTGCGTTAGGAGGGGAAAGGGTGGCCCTCGTCCGGCTCCCCTCCCAGCCCCGGGCTCCCCGTGTCTCGGCCCTGGCACTGCGGCTGGGGGCTCTTTCAGGGCAGGCGCTGGTCTGAGTCAGCTTGAAGGACGTACACCAAACTGATGAGGGAATGAACCAACAGGTGCTTTTTGAAGAGTCGTGAGAATAACGCAGTGATAAAGCTGACTCCTTCTAGCGCCTGTACAATGGGCGGGGTTCTCCTCCAAGCACCCAGGTAGCCACTTGTTTATCCTCGCCAGGGCCCTTTCAGTGGAGCCTATCACCAGGCCCACTTTCCAGAGAGGGCCACAGAAGCACAGAGAAGCTGAAGGACTCCCCAAGGTCACACAGCAGAGTTAGGGTTGGCCACAGATGGCAGAGCCCCCCTCCCCCTCCCCTCGGCTGCCCTGGCGGGGCCACAGCCGCTCCTATCCTGCGCATCTGTGACTCAGCTTCCCTACTGCGAAGGGCCCAGTGCTCTCTCAGACCTCTTAGCCCCCAGCTCCTTCCTGTTTTGGCTTCACTCTCTGTTCACCAGCACTGCCAGCGCTGCCTTCACCTCACATTGGATGTCCTCTTGAAGTGGAGTTGGCTGTTTGGTTTCTTTTTTTAATAGATTCTCTTGCCCCCATGCACGGCCACCCCCATTATCAGCGTCCGCCATCAGGTGGTATATTTGTTACAACAGATGAACCTACACGGACACATCACTGTCACCCAGAGCCCACAGTTGACATTAGGGTTCACTCTTGGTGTTGGACATTCTTTGGGTTTGGGCAAATGTATAACGACATGCATCCACCTTCACAGCATCATAAGAGGAGCTTCACTGCCCTGAAAATCCTCTGTGCTCCCCGCTTTGTCCTCCCCTCCCCCCTCCCCCTGGCAACCACTGATCTTTCACTGCCTCCATAGTATTGCCTTTTCCAGAATGTCATAGACTTGGAATCCTACAGTTTGTAGCCTTTTCACATTGGCTTCTTTCACTTAGTAACACTGGCTGGCTTTTAATGGCACCTTGGCTGGGGGGTTGCTAGCATGTGTCCCTGCCCCCAGCACCACCAACCAACCAAGACGGTGCGCATGGCCACAGGGAGAACTGCTCACCACCCACTTCCCCACCCGCTGTATGAATCCTGTCTTCCTTATACAAATAACAATGATCTTAAATTGCAAAACTGGCCGCATTCTTCCCCTCCTTCTTGCCTTGATCTGTGTAGTCCCTCCCACATCGACTCCGGACTTGCCCATGGGGCTTGCTTTGGGCAAGGGGACGTTAACATGATGCAAGCAGAGGCTTTGGGATTTGCCCTGGTGATGCCCTTGGGAGGCTGAGAGCAACAGGTGAATGAGCCTGAGCCAGCCTGCTGGAGACGCCACATTGAGGAGACCAAGGTGCCCCAACCAGCAGCCTGCCAACTACCAAACATGTGAGTTGGCCATCCTAGGTCATTCCATCACCAACCTACCTGCCAGCTGACCACAAACGCAAGGCGTAGATTGCCCAGCAGAAGTGAGCTAAGCCAACCCAGACCCAGAACTTCTCAGGCAGCCCATGGAATCATGAGCTAAATAAACAGTTGTTAAAGCCACAAAGAGTAGGGATGGCTTGTTACACAGCAGAAGCTAACTGATGCAGGCATTAATATTTGATTTGGACGCTGGGTATTTGGTGTGAGTGTTCAAGACTTCTGTGCATTGGGGTAGTTTCTTTCAGGGCAGACTGGTGTGGAAATTACTCTTTACGCACCAAAAGTTTAAGTTGCCACAACCCTGTCTGCCCAGCACAGGCCTCAAAGAGCAGCTGACTGACCCACAAAGTTGCCCAGATGCAGAGAGCCCACGTCCTTCCTGAAGACTTGGATTGGGAGGCAGGCACTTTGCAGACTCCGCGAGGGGAGACAAGTCTTAGAAATGTGGTTGGTGATGACCTCACGGACAACCAAACTAAAACTGACCAAGAGCCTGAACACTCTCTGCAACGAGAAGGGTCCTGCTGGAGGAAGCAACGAGTCTCACAGGAAATAGCTCAGGACAAAGGACACTGTGGCCTCTCTTTCGACCCAGAGTTAATTCTCTTAGTTAAGGGGTTTCTCCAAGCCCTAAGTGGGGAAGGGATACAGAACCCCATGATCTATCCTTATATCTTACCGTATGAATTTACATATGGCATATAAGATACAGTATATATTTATACAGATAGTTCAGTTTATGATCTAATACACCAGACACATGTTTCTTATTCTAGAGCAAGGATCTGCAGCGCACTTTTCATTTTCTCCCTAAAGTACTGAGTTGAAAAACACACCTAGACACTGTTGCAGACAGATATCTGGCTTGAGGACCCACCCCACGCCCTGAAGTCAGGTTTCCTGGGTGGGGAAGAACGATCGGGAGGCCCTGCCCCAGATGAAGTCATTGAATCTTATCTGACTCTTCCGGGAAACACAGGGAGGCAAGTGGGAGCCCAGTTTACAGAGGAAGCCTCAGAAGGACAAGACAGGCCGTTTAAAGTCCTAGCTGGTCCGTGTCAGGGCTGGGACTCCAACCAGCCAGCACTTCGGATCGCGTACCAAAGTGAGCCTTTCCCAGTGTCACACGTACCAGAGTCGATGCCACTCCCCTCCCCGCACCGGCAGAGAGACAGACCCCACTCCGCTGCACAGCCAGCCCCCAGGGCTCCTCCCCTGCAGCCCCTCCCAGAGAGTGATCAGTAGCTGGGGCGAAGGAGCCGGGAACCCTTCTGGGCCAGGGCAGTTGTCAGTGGGAGCCTGGCCTCCCACTGTTCCTTGGGCTGATTGCTTGAGGTAATTGGATGCAGGCTGGGGTGCCTCTGGCAATGGCACAGCGTGGGAGCGGCTCAGAGCCCTCACCTGCCCAGGGCGGGGAGCTGGGGTGGCTTGTGCAATGGGTCTGGGCCTCTTCAGCCCATGGGTACGTCTATCAGCAGCTTCCAACCTGATTAATTCCTCCACGCCTTGGGGGACCTGGAGGCCCCGGCCGCAGCTGGGGCCCTTCTCGATCTGTCTGGGCGGGGTGTGCAAGATGGGCAGGCGTCTAGAAGCGGGTGGGGTGTGTGTCTGCACGCACAGGGGCACAGGGAACACGGTGGGGTGGGGGGGCACGAATCCCCTTCCTCCTCCGCAGGAGGGAGCTTTGGGAGGCCGGGCGGCTGCTGAGACAGAAGTCTTCCTCGGGCTGTCTTGCACAGAGCTGCTTGCAAGGGCCCCCCCCCCCTCCCCCGGCAAAGTTCAGCTGCTCACCTGCGGTGCGGGCAGCGGCCAGCAGGGCATTCAGGCCTCTGGCAGGTTCAGCCAGCCCCGGTGTGCAGCCCAACACGCGGTGCACCCCACAGCCTGCTGCCCACACTGGCCTCGTCCCCCAGGCCTTTGCCCTCACTGCTCCCTCTGCCTGGATGCCCTACAGTCAGCCTTTCGATCTTCTTTCCAAAGGCAGTTGTACACCCAGCCATGCCGGCAGCTGGGAAGAGCGCCCCCTGCAGGTGTGCACCCATGTGGCACCTTCCCACGAGGCCTCACAGCCCACTCTGCCCGCCCCCTCTCCCCCCTGCCACCTCACCTGCTTTACTGTTATTACTTCTCATGTCATATGTTGCTTGGTTCTTTGTCTGTCCCGCCCCCAAGGATGTTAACTTCACAAGGACAGAGACTGTCTGTTTTGTCCTACTGCTTTGTCCCCACTGCCTAGAAGAGTGCCCGGAACATTGTACGTGCTCCATAACATTGGGTAAATGAATGAGTCATTAAAGGGCAGGGGAAGGCTGGAGTGCAGATCCAAGCCTGCCGAGGCCAGAGATCCCTCACAGAGTCATTCAGCAAACATTCTTGGAGCACCAATTATGTGGCAGGCACAGGGCTAGTCAGAGGAATATGGTGGTGAACCAGCTCTTTGTGGAATTTGCAGTCCCTTGAGGGGGCATCAAACGGTCATTACCAATAAGCTGTGACTGCAAACTGAAGAGTGGGGAGCCTAGCCTAAGCAAAGGACATTCAAGCTGAGACCCCAAGCTGGGGAGAAATCAACTGGCCACATGGAGAGGGTGGGGAAGAGCATTCTCAGGCTGGGAAACAGCTTGTGCAAAGGCCCTGAGGCAGGACCTCAAGATGTATTTGAGGCAATGAAGGATTCTCAGGGTGGCCCAAGCCGAGAGAAGGAGGGGTGCTGGGTGGTCAAGGGCTGGGCCAGAACCCACAGGGCCTTATTGGTCCCGCTGAGGTGTTTGGTCTTTACCCTAGGGTAACCAGAGTGCTTGAAGGTTTTATGTGGGGTGATGTCACTAGGCCTGACGGCTCTTGGGTTGGACGTTGGAGCCTCTCTCTGGTCACCAGCCCCAGTCACCTGGCACCCCAGGCCCCGTCAGCATGAAGGCACTTTGGGCATTTCTCCTGCAATATCCAAACCAGACGCCTCAGGCATGGGCTTTGTTTCTGACCTGTTGATGCCTCGGATGTTGGGGGTCATTTGCCGCCACTCAGTGGCCAGGAACCGGCTGCAGTGGCTCGAGGAGTGCAGCTTGTACAAGGCCTCGCGGGGTGGCCTTGGGGGAAGTGACCGGCTGCTCCATGGCCAGATCTGCCTGGGTCCGCAGCCACCAGGCTGCCTTGGTTCCTGGCCCCTTTCCTGGCCGGGTTCCGGTTTCTGATTCTGAGAAGCCCCAGATATGCTTCCTAGAAAATAGCTCCACTGCCTGCAAACAAGCCCTGGATGGTCACCATCCAGGTGGCTCTGCCACTCACGGTGGGGACAAAGGCCTTGACGTGACCTGTTGGTGACCCGTGAGTTAAGGGGAGTGGCTGAGCCTCAGAGGAGCAAGGAGCTGGGAGCTGGGAACACGGGGATGGTTGAGGCAGACTGTTCTCAAGGTGCCCACACCTGGGTAGTGGCCGAGCAGACAGATGCCAGCATGAAACCCACCCAGCATGAAATCAGATCAGGGAGGCATCCTAGAGAAAGAATGATTCCTTCCCTGGGAGGGAGGGGTGAGGCTGAGGAAGGCTCCCCAGAGGAGGCAGCCTTGCAGTTTTGAGGGGTGAAGAGGAGTCCATCGGGTGGCCAGGGTCTGGAAGAGGCAGTGGGCAGTGGTTAGGAGTTTGACCTGGAGCCAGAAGCTGCTGGAGCTTCGGGAAAGAACCGGAATCCAGCACCTGAGACCCTAGCCCACTACCCTCAGGCCACATGACCTCATATACCCCTCCTCTGACCTCACCTCCCAGCCCTACCCACCCAAACCCATCCACAGCTCCTCAGAAAGTCTCCATCTGAGGCCAAAAGGAGTTTGCCTCACACTGTGCCCCCAGGTGGCTCTCCCGTGAGTTTCCTCTGTCCCACGGCCCCTGCCCTGTGGGGACCTTAGCTCCCCTGCACAGAGAAAGCCTGGATGGTCAGAAGTGTGTGGCAACTTGCTGGGCCAGCTCTTCGCTACGTGATCGGCAGAGAGGAATGGGCAGCCAGGAAGGGGCTGGCAAGGTGGGGGGAAGCTCTGGGTATCAAGGGGTGGTCTCTGTTGTTGGTCTAAATCCTACACTGAAAGAGAGGCCAAGGGCGGGATCCAGCAGTGTTCATCTCTTCTATTCCTCCAGGCTACTGTAAACCCTGACTCCCCCAGCCCTCCCGTTGCCACGGAGAGACCTGCCTCTGACAACACAACCTCTGGCCTGAGAAAGGAGTGGGGATGATGAGACTGTGGCCTGGCCAGGCAAGGATGAGGGCCGGGCACAGTTGGGAGCCCAGGGGTTTGCTTTGGGAATAGCCTTGGGACTCATCCAGTGACCCAGTCAGCGTGGGGTCCGGGGATGCCAGCTGCCGGGGGGAAAAGAAGGGCTGGGGCCCAGGGAGCACTTCCTAGGAAAACCCAGCCTCGCCACACCGCACACCCAGCTGGACCACAGTGGTCGGTGCCAGATGCCTTTGGACCCAGGAGATGCCAGTCTCGTCCCAGGTCACTGTTAGACAAATTCACATTTCTTTAATTAATTCATTCCCTCAGTGACCTGTGACCATCTCAGTGCCGACAACGCTGGGGACACAGAGCTCCCAGCTGTGAAGGAGGTGGACAAGGACACAAAAGATGCCCACGGTGGGGTCAGGGCTATAATGGGGGTGGTGCATAGGGAAGAGGTTTGTGCATCCAGAGGGGAGCCTGCAGAAGCCTGGTGTTGGTGAGTGTGTGCCCAGCTTCTCAGAGGCACAAGCAATCTGCGCTTGTTAGCACTCCTCCTCCCCCTGTAATAAATCCCCACAACTGCATCTCTCTCAATTCATCTTCTTCTGCCACCTCCATTGCCACCAGCTGAGTTGAGGCCAGCATTGCCTCTTGCCTACTTTCCTTCCTGCTCTCCTAGCAAAGAGAAAAGTGAGATAAAATGCAAGAAACGTCTGTTTAAAGGCTTGAGAGAGCTACAGAGACTGCCAGGACTGAAGGGGCCAAATCCCAGAGAGAAGGGAAACTCATTAAGGCAAAGATGATAGTCTACCCTGATTTTCCCCAGAGACAGCTGACAATTTGTAGAAGCTGTTCTAAGGGGCCAAGGAGCTAAGCCAAAAAAAACCCAAAACAAAACAAAACAAAAAATAGGCAGACAGTGGCAGCTAATCCGAGCTCTTAGAAATCTCACGGGGCTGGGGAGATGAAACTTGGAGTTGAGGGCTGTCAGGGTACCCAGGACCTGAGTATCTAAATTCCAGGAGGTGAGAAGCACAGAGAAGTGAGCCCAGTACTCACTCTCTCCATCTCCCCTTCCAGAAACTTGCCGACTCTTAAGCAGAATGAGCCTGGCAGAAAGTGGCTGCCAAGAGACTGAAAATCTAAGCAGACCTTTCAGCAGATTTATGATCGTGAGAAGAAAAAAAATATTGGAGTTCAGGGACCACCAAGGAGGAGTGTCAACACAGTTGGACCCATGAAGGTGGCTGTGTCCTAGGAATAAGGGTAAGTCAGAGGTAAACACAGCCTGAGAAAGTCTAAGCCCCAGCAGAGAATCAGCTGAGGCCTTGAGTGGATTAATCCATACTCTAAATGCCTCCAGAAGCTAATGTCGAGCCTCTTGAGAGGATTATAACATTATATAGAGGCTCTGCAAGTTTGTATAAAATGTTCAATATTCATTTAAAAGTTCCCAGGCATACCAATAACTGGAACAAGAGAAAAAACAGACAAAATAATGACCCACTGATGATGCAAATCCTGAAGTTATCGGACAAAGAGAGGAATATTATTGTGATTAATACATTCAAGAAAATTGGTGACAAGCCGGAGAATTTCAGCCAAAAGCCAGGATTAAAAAAAAAAAAAAAAAGAAGCAAAAGGAAACTCTAGGTCTGAAAAACATAATAACTGAAAATAAGAACTCAGTTGATGGGGCTGAGAGCAAAGTGGACTAGGCGGAATAGAGAATTAATTAACTGGAAAGTGAGTGAGTGCAAAAAATCTATATTACAGCACGGAGTGACGAAAGAAGGACCAATACAGAAAAGATGATAAGAGACACAGAAATCAGTTAAAAGATCTGACGTACATATAATTGGAATCTCAGAAGGAGGAAGGGGAAATGAATTAGACAGAAACAATGCATGACAAAATAATTTCCAAGAATTTTCCAAATCTGATGAATGACCTTAAGCCAAGATTCAAGAAGCTTAATGAGCCGCCAAATCACCCCTAACACACTGTCACAAAACCAAAGACAAGGAGAAAGGCTTACAAGCAGCCAGAAAAAAAAGACACATGACCTTCAAAGGAACAACAATAAGACCGACAGGTGACCCTTCAACTAAATGATGCAACCCAGGAGACGATGGAACAGCATCTTTCATTAAAGTGCTAAAACAATATAAATGCCAACCGAGAATTATATACCTTATGAAAATATTCAATTCCTTTCAAAAACAGAAGTGAAATAAAGATCCTTTCAGAAAAATACAACTTGAAGAATTTATTCTCAATAGACTTTCAAGAAAAGAAATACCATAAAAGAAGTTCTTCAGGCAGACACATAACGATATAGGCAGAATGAAAAGCTGAAGAAGAGGTAAATGTGTGACTATGTGGGTACAGCGGAACAATAAGAAAAATATACAGAAGGAGAAAATAAAGTTAAAATGCTCTGAGGCCCTTGCATTTTTGCATTTTCTAGGAAGCGGTAAAAATAGTTACTTAAATTAGACTATAACAAGTCTTTTGACTTTGCATGGTATAATCTCTAGAGTAACCACTGAAAGAACAATTAAAGAAAGGATAACTAGCAAGCTAATGGAAAGGAGGAAATGGAATAATAAAAAAATTTTTGATTTTTCTAAAATTAAGAAAGTGAGTGAAGAAATATAAAAGAGGTGGGATAAGTAGAAAATAAATACTTTTCTTACAAAATAAAGATCATCTCACTTAAACTGTTTTAATTTTAATGCAACCATATGCTGCTTGGAAGAGACATCTTAAATAAAAGGACTTATGTGATAGGCTGAAAGTAAAGGAACAGGAAAAGATCGTGAAAACTCTAACCAGAAGTGAGTGGGTTTCACTATAATAACATCAGGCAAAGTAGACTTTAAGGCAAAAGTCATAAATAGAGGTAAAGAGGGACAATTAACCAAGAAGATAAACTATTGTAAATTTGTATGCACTTTATAACATAATCTCAGAATAAATAAAGCAAAAACTGGACTGAACCAAAAGAGGAAATAGACAAAGCAGTGGTCGTCTGGGGGGGGGGGGCGCAGTGCGTTTCTCTCAGTAATTAGCAGAATGAGTAGACAAAAACTTAGGATATACAAAATTTAGACAATATGATGAATAAACCTGATCTACTGACATATAAGGAACACTGTAAAAATAAACAGCAGAATTCATATTCTTATCGAGTGCACCTGGTACATTTACCATACTAGATTACATGCAGATCATAAAGCAAGTCTCAACGAATGTCCTTTAATTAAAATCATATGTTCTTTGACTACAGTGGAATTTTACTGAAATCCAAACCAAAAAGGCAACTAGGCTATGCCCACCGTTTGTAAACTAGTTAAATATACTTCTAAATTCAGTGAGTTGGACAAGAAATCACAATGAAAATGAGCAAGTAGTTTGAAATGGACAATAATAAAAGTGAATCATCAAAATAAGGGATGAACCTCCAGCAGAACTTAGAGAAAAACTGATAATCTCAAAACTTATGTTTTAGAGGGAAAAGGGCTGAAAAGAAATTGTCTAAATAAACATCTCAAGAAGCAGTAAAACAACAAAAACAAAGTAAACTCAAAGAAATAAGAGGGAAAAATAAGAGAGAGAGAGAGAGATCTTAAATAGTAAAATAGAAAATGAACATGTAATAGTGAAAATCCACCAACTATTAAGTTTGTTTCTCAAATGTATAATAAAATTTATACATCCCTAACATGACAGATCATGAACATGGAAAGCAGTATCAAGAATTAAAAGCTGACATCTCTACAGACCTTACCAGCATTAAAAAAGGATATTGTGAACACCTCTTTTCGGCAGTAAATTTAAAATTTCAGTTGAGATGGACAAACTCCTAGAAAAACAAAACTAACCAAGAAGAAATAAAAAGTTTGAATAGTCCGATAGCTATTAAAGAATTTGATCTATAATTTAAAACTTTCTCACAAGGAAATCTCCAGGCCCACATGGCTTCAATGATGAATGCTTCCAAACATTTAAGGAAGAAATAACATGAATCACGTACAAATTACCCACAGAATAAAAAAGTGGGAATTTTTCCTACTTGCTTTAGAGGCAAAGCAGAGCCTTCATACTTAAAACTGAGAAGAACTTTACAAGAAAGGGGGAAGAATGTATTTTCCAAAGGCAGACACACCAATATGTTTGCCCTGTCTTCTTACAAGGGGGTTGACCCTCTTCTCACTCTCTCTGAACCTGGGAGGAGTCTAGTAACCTCCCTGACCAATGGAGAGCTGCAGACGTGATGTTATGTGAGGTCCCAGGCTAGGTCTACAAAGGAAAAAAGAATAGAGCATATGCCTCCCTGCCTCTCTCTCACTCTTTCTTCCTCTCTCCCTCTTGGGTCATTTGCTCTTGGCCTCAGGCCACCATGTTGTGAGGGAGCCCAAGCAAGGTCGCCTGTCAACAGTCAGCCTGTAAGTGACTGAGATTTTATGTGAATCCTGTCCCCAGCCTCCAAGTCTTCCAGCTGAGGGCCCAGACATTGTAAAGCAGAGACAAACTCTCCCTGCTATGCCCCATCTGAATTCCTGACCCGCAGAATCCATTAGAGATAAGATTAGTGTTTTAACCAGTATTCTTTAGTGCAAGTTTTTATTCAACAATATGTAACTAACACAAAAGAAAAAATTAAAAGCAAAAAATTAAAAATGCAAAAATCTTAAACAAAATATTAGCCAAATAGTATCTGGCTACATAGACAAAGAACAATACATGATGATCAAGTTGGGTTTACTGTGGGATGCTAAACTGATTTGACTTTTGACAGTCAATCTGTGAAATTCACCACTTTAGAACAATATAATACATAATCATATGTTTATCTCAGTAGGTGTAGAGATAGCGTTTGATACAATTCAGCAACTATTCGTGATCTTTTATTTTTTGCGGTACACGGCCCTCTCACTGTTGTGGCCTCTCCCATTGCAGAGCACAGGCTCCGGACATGCAGGCTCAGCGGCCATGGCTCACGGGCCCATGGGATCTTCCCGGACTGGGGCACGAACCCGTGCCCCCTGCATCGGCAGGCAGACTCTCAACCACTGCGCCACCAGGGAAGCCCAATACAACTCACTTTTAAATGAGAAGTTTCTCTTGTGGTTTTAGTACAGATGCAGCTTCCCGGCCCCCTGAGTCCCATCAGACCGAGGTCACGCCCTCCCGGCGGCGCTGCTCCAGGACTGAGAAACAGTGCGGGTCCCCTGCTCCTGTCCCAGCACCTCTGAGAAATGCCTGATGATGACGTACTTACAGACACAAGAACAGTCTTTACTGTTATTGTAAAAAGCCATAGATGAATATAAATTAAAAGGAAAAAGAAGTTTCCACTGACCTGGTGCAACTACATTCGCTCTAATTTTCTTTCTTGCTACTTCTTTAGCAAGAGCGCGTGAGAACGCAGCTAGCCCGCCTTTACTGGCGCTGTACACGGACTGGCCAGACTGCCCTTTACACCCGCAGTACTTCCCACATTCACAATGGACCCTGTCTGCTGTTTAATCATTGTTTTCACGGCAGCTCTACAGGTCAGCACGGAGCCCAAGAGGTTAGTATGAAGCTGAGATAGCATATCTTCGGCGTTTGTCCTTACTAAGAGGTTATCCCTGTTAATTCCAGCTGCATTTACCAAGAAATTAACTTGACCTAAATTTTTCTCTATCTCTTCAAATGTATTTTGAACATCATGTTCTTTGGCAACGTCACAGCTCAATGCCAAGTGATCTCCCGCGGCCCACGATCTCATCACTTCGGTGAAGCCATCGGTGACATTCCTGTAAAGGTGCCCCCTGCCCCCCGACGGTGAAGTAGGTGCCCCTGCTCCCGGTCCGCCTCTAACTCAACAACAGCTGCGAGCTCGGACCCTCACAGCATCCTGTCTCCCTACCATCCAGAAACTGAAATTCACGGAGCAATTGAGAATCCATTCCTAATAAACGGGGTGGAGGGGGGGATGCAATAACAAGGAATCTGGCAGAGCAAATCTCATTGTCCCTTGGTGAAGGTCACCAAGGCAATGTAGTGACATCAGTGCTTTGGAAGCAGGAAAGCAGACCGGGTACAACCAGGACTGGCGGGGTTGCGAGCCTCCTGGGCCGGCATTCCCCGTCAGCATATATTAATGACATAGTTGGTTATGATAGAGAATCCAAAAGAATGAATGCACAGATAATCTATTAGAGCTAATAAATTTAGCAAGGTTGCTGTATACAAAGTCAATATGCCCAAATCAATTGTATTTCTCTATAGCATTCACAAATAATTAGAAAATGACAGTTTAAGAAATCATTTACAATAACATCAAAAGCACAAAGCACCCAAGAACAAATCTAATGAAAGACACGTAAGACATCTGCATGGAAAAATCAGAACATTATTGAGAGAAATCAAATAAGATCTTTAAAAAGGTGGAGAGATAAGCCGTACTCATGGATAAGAAGACTCAATATCGTAATGATTTGAAATCGACCCAAATTGATCTGTACACTGAATGCTATCCCAATCCAAATCCCAGCAGGCTCGTATGTATGTTTGTGGGTGGGGGGGGGAGCATTGATAAGCTGATCCTAAAATATATACGCCAACAAAAAGGATCTATAACATTCAAAACAGTCTCAAGAAAGGAGAACAAAATTGGAACTCACAGAACTGGATCCAAGACCCAGTATCAAGCCAAACACAAATGTACATTTGAGCACGGTGTGCAAAGGCAAGCAGACATATGAGGGCATGAAAGGGGGCTGTCTCATGGGGGTGGGGTGTCAGTGTGACCCCTTGAAGAAAATGGGCTCAGAAAGTGGCAGGTGTGAGGGCAGGTCAGGGTAGGATGAAAAGAGTACCTGCCGTTTGCCAGGTGCTGAACTCTGCAACTGCTCTCTCTGAATTCCCAATGCAGCTCTGCAAAGCATGTGTTGCTAACCCATTTTACAGAAAGGTAAACTGAGGCACAGAGAAATGAAGCCTCTTGCCCCAAATCACATAGGGCCATGATGCGAACATAGATCCGACGCTATAACCTGTGCTTCCAGTAACAGAAACTGGCCTGGGCCAGAGAAGAGGCCTCAGGAGTGAGCAGGTGGGCCACAGAGGTTCTGTGTCCTGGCAAAGCGGGGCTCCCCAGCATGTCGTGCCTGGCATCTCCAGGGCGGACCTGTCTCTGTCTTCCTCTTCCTGGCAGGCCTGAGGCTTCTGCAGGCCAGATGTTCTCTGCTTACAAATAACACTGTTTCTGGGGTGGCCTGGGAGGGGAGGGAGACGGGGGCTAATGGCACGGCAGCGTGTTAAGAGCTGGTGAGTGAATCGACTCTGTACTCTTTAAGCTAAAACCTGGCCAGCGCTCAAAGATGCAAAATAAAAATTACTCTCAGCATACTGGGTGCATTCTTTACTCATCCAGCCAATTCCAGAAGAAAGCGGACCCAAATGTTGGCTCCAATTTTCTCTCCTTCTGTGCCCCGGGGTCACAGGGGGCCCTGGGAGGAATACAGCCAGAGAGCCTTGGGAGTAAAAGGATGGCTATTGGTCTGGGAACGAGGGAGGCCTTAACCCCAGAACCCCCACGGCACCGGGGATTAGGGTCAGCAGCACGACAGCTGAAAGGACCGCATTCTTGTTCTGCAGGCCTCACTTTTCTCTTCTGTGAAATGGGAACATCACCCACCTCACCGGACTATTGATCAAGAAGGTAAAAGACTGCTCCCGGTGCCTGGCGCACAGCAAGTGTGCAGGAAATAGCGACCCCGCCCTCACAGGCCGACGGGGCTGACAGGGCTGTGCACTGGAAGCTGCTTGCCCAAGTCACCTGCATGGGGCTGGTGGCAGGGCCCAGCGTGGGACCCTGAGCCCTCCTGTCCCCTAGGACCCATTTGCTGCTGGACTCCGGGGAACAGAGCAAGGGACCTCTGAACTCTGTAAATACTCGGGGATCAAAGGGGTCCCAGCATTGCACAGGCCCTGAGTAGAGCCTCTTTCTAGTAAACATCTGGCCTGGTGACAGGCACGGGGTTGGGGGTGTTTGGCTCTGCAGAGAAAGGAGCTGGCATCAGGACCACCAGTTATCTGTGTGTCCCAGACCCCGGGAGTAGAGTCAGTGCCGGAGAGGGGGGCACTGCTCCCTAGTCAGAGGCCCCCCTCAGGGACCAAAAGGCCCTGTGGCTTCCTGATCCCAAGAGAGTGAGAGCAACTCTCCCTAGTCCCCTCACCTAGGGAGCTGTGTGGCCTCGGGCAAGTATCTTAACCTCTCTGAGTCTCAATGTCCTCAATAGTAAAATGGCATCAATATGGTGTGTTCTGCATAGAATAGTGAGAGGATTCCAGGAGTTTATATCTGTGAACTGCTGAAAAGAAGGCCTGGCACCTGCAAATGTGTTAGCTGCTGTTATTATTATCGTGGCTGTGGTGGTTGTTGTTAATCATTGTGACTTCCTGGCAAGGAGTGTGGGGAGGAGGCAGAGGAGACAGGGCTCTAGGACAGAGGAATCCAGTTGCCAGGTGGCACCCTCGTGTTACTCCCTCTGAAACCCCTTGGACTGGTGAGCGGGGGCCCAGGACGACCCTTGTGGGGGAAAAGCACAGGGACGGCTGGTGCAAGAGACATGTGGCCCTTATCCATCCATTCACTCCCCCCCAGGGCCTCCTGGGCCAGGCAGGGAGTGATGCTGCTGAGGGAGGAGGGCAGAGACAAAGACAGGGAGAGGCCACGAGCTGTGACTTCTTGCACCCACGTGGTGCGTGGTCAGAGCAGCTGGATCACAAGGAGGACTGTGAAGAATGGTGGTGAGCACCCCATCACCAGAGGTGTGCGAGCCTCGGCGCTGGGTCAGGGGTCCCCCCTCCCACCTCCTGAGAAGTGAGGGGTGGCTGGTACAAAGGATGAGCCCACAGGCTTCCTGAGAATGTGATGATGGTAGCAGCAAACATCCTGCAGGGCTGCCGTGAGGACTGCATTTGTTCCTGTTTGCAGAGCCTGGGCAGAGTGCTGGCACGGAGGGACACTGGCTAGGATTACTGTCACACGCTTGAGGGCCTGGATGGACAGCTCGGACCTCACACCACTGGGAACTTCCTGTCCTCCATCAAGAGAGGCAGCCAGGAGGCTGGAGGTGGAGAGTGGATGCTCTCTCAGCGGCATTAGTCTCAATCATCATTCCGGGATCACAGAGTGGCTTTGTGGAGTGGAGAAAAATCCATTAAGGTTTTTCAAGCAAAGCTCAAGACATAATCACCTCATTGTTAGGGACCTTAGTGGTGGCAGCCCTGCTCCCTCCCCCAGCGGCCACCAGACTAGCTCAGGTGGGACTGTGCCTCCCAGGGCAGGGGCAGGTGACAGGTGAGCCCTGGCCACACCCCAAACAGCTCCAATGACTTCCAGGGATGTCCTTTCCGGGGCTTTCAGCGACAGATTGATCTGGTCCCTCCTGGTACGCCCATCCCCCTACATATTAACCTTGAAAAGTCCGACTCTGACATTCTTCTGCCTAGAGCCTCCAGTGACTCCCGTTGCCTTCCTGATAGCGTCCAGACCTTCGTCGATGTGCATCAGACGCCCACCGGCCGGTGTCTGCCCGACTCCCAGGCTGAGTGCGTGGCTCTCATTGGGCAGCCTTGGGCTGGAATCCGGCTCTGCCTGTTCCCAGCAGGTCACCTAACTTCCCTGAACTCCAGGGTCCTCATCTGTAAATGGTATAAAGTAACAGGTCCCTGCAGGTGTTGCTGAGAAAATAAGGAGATAACGCAGAGGGGAGAGTCCGGCTCGGTTCCAGGCACAGGCTAAACGCTGGCGGTTATTAACCTCCTCCTGCCCTTCCCACTCCCCGCCCCGCCACTGCTCAGCGCTGCGGTGCCCTGGTAGTCGTCGTGCCTCATTCATTGCCTGCCCGGCTTACAAGGCTCCGTTTAGGCCATTCAGGATGTGCTTTGAAGGTAAGGCTGCAGGACCCGCTCATGGTTTGAATGCTGCACGGAGAGGTGTTGGGGAAGATGGGGGAGGGGAAATCAGGGAACCGTTGATATCTGTTCAGTGTCGCCCCGTCCAGGGAGGAGCCCTCAGCTGAGCCTACTGGAGTCGCTGCAGAGGTCAGAGGTCGGAACTGCGCTCAGGGAAGGTCTGTCCACCTCCTGGATCTCAGTGGAGCCCCGGAATTGCTCCGAGCCACACGGCAATGGGACTTCCGACTGGGGGTCTCATGACAAGGCTTCATGCTTTCCCGGTCGTCAGCTAACCCTCCCTCTCAGGATCTTGTACTGGCCTGTTGAGGGGCCCAACATCACCCCATTTCTCAGATGAGGGCACTGGGGACCAGCAGGCGATGGGACCTGCCCAAGTCCCATAGCTGTAAGTGGCGGTGACCCTGGCCACCCGTTCCTGTCCTGTGCTTTCTGCTCTAGGGGCTGGGGTGTTTGCCCCGCCCCCCTTTGCCCCTAGCCTTGTGGCAGAGCCCCCAGAAGGTGCTGGCCCTGAGCCCTCTGTCCACGCCCCCCTTGGCTAGCCCCCCAACCCCGGCTTTATCCCCGCTGTATGCAGAAGCTGCCCACACACAAGTGCTGGCTCTGAGGTCTCCCTGAGCTCCAGGCCCGCGCTCCCTTCATGGCAGGTGCGTGGACCTTCGCGTCCGCAGCAGCCACCTCTGGTTGTTTCTGGAAGATTCATTCTCTGTGCTTTTCTCTCTTTTCCAAGTTTTCAGATATAATTATTCCAAAGTCGAAACACTGGGAGGACCTGCCCACTGAGGGAGCCTCTTCCCCACCTGGGGACATGAACGCATCTTCCAGCCCCCTGGGCATCCCCTCACGACATCCTCCCCAGAGACAAGAGGTGCTTTCCTTATGGCACACAGCCAGCAGGTGGCAAAGTCACGTCTCAAAACGGCGCCCTGTCTGCCAGGCCAGGGCCCCTCAGGACATCCCAGAGTGCTGGCTGGGAGGCTGAGTTCCATGCTCAGGCCACCCCTGTGCACCAGCAGGTAGGCGCGTCCCTGCCCTGGTTTCCCCATCTGCCAAGAGACACGTGGCCTCTGTCTCCGTAGCTCCCGCGTACATGCACGTGAGGATTCAGTGCATCGTGTACATGCACAAACACGCCCTGTCAAGGCCTGAACACTGGCAGTGTTGGGGTTTCTCATGGCTCCTCTGTCCCTGGGCTCAGACCCTGGAGAGCAGCGGGAACGCGGCAGAGCAGGGCTCCCGGCAGATGCCCCAGGAGCGCCTGTGAGCGTGTGCACGTATGTGTGTGTATTTTACCTGTGGCGCCCGCTGTCGTCAGGGCTGCTGGGAGACACCCTCATTTGTCTGGAGTCTTGGCCGGCAGGTAACAACTTATGTAGTGATTCCTGGGTGCTGTCTCCCGCCTCCCTTCCCCTGGGGACAGGACCTCGGCTGGCCTGGGAGGGAAGTGGGTCTGGAGGAGGTCAGGGCAGGGCTTCCCCAGGCTGGGCCCCTGCTCCTTGCAACTGTCCTTTGACCTGTGCAGGGCTGCACCCAGGCAGAGCGCACTATGGTCCATGCAGACGTCGTAATCCTGGTGCAGGAGGATGGGCTGCTTGGCCCAGGGGTCACTGAGCTTCGCTGGTGTGGGCGGATCCTGGCACTGACCTCACCTCCCCGGCGGCCCACCTGCCCTCTGCCTTGGGGGGCAGGGGTGAGTGTGGACGGGGACCCTGGCCCTGCATGCATGGGTGACGTTGAGTTTGATCCAAGCTAAGTCTCAGTCACTCAGTGAAGGGGACATCTCCAGCCAGTGCCACTCAGCTGGTCCACACGGAGAGTCTACCCCGGGGAGAAATGTGGAAGACAAGCCACAGGCAACCAAGGGGGTGCAGACCACCCACTCGCCAGTAAGGAACACGCCCTGATGAGTCCAAGGGCAGGTGCATATGCGCCCAGCACGTGTGTGGTGTGTGCATGCACACGTAGGTGCGTGCGTATGGGGGGCAGGCCTGGGGATCCAAGCGGGAGGGGCCGAGTGTGTTCTCATCGCCTCCCTCCACCCCATTGGCCGCACCTGAGGCTGAGCCGCCACCATTTTCACCTTGGTCCCCTGGTCCCCTGAATCCCCCTGCACACAGCCAGCGGGCTTCTTCCTGAAACACCTGCCTGGCTGTGTCAGCTCCATAATGAGATTGACCATTGCCTTCCTTTAGGATGAACACCCAAATCCCCCACAGATTTATAATGCATCATCCAAACCCGTCTTTACTCTTGAATGTAAAAGAGAGATGTTAATAACATCAGGATTACAGGTGTAAATGGGACTCTCCTGAGCTGCCCGGAACCTGTGGTCGCCCTCATGCTAAAGCTCTGTGTAAGGCTTGGTGGGGACTGGCCACTGCCCACCTCTCCAGCCACATCTCACATCCTGCTCCACTCTGTTTTCTGAACTTTTTTTTTTTTGCAGTACGCGGGCCTCTCACTGTTGTGGCCTCTCCCGTTGCAGAGCACAGGCTCTGGACACGCAGGCTCAGCGGCCATGGCTCACGGGCCCAGCTGCTCCGTGGCACGTGGGATCCTCCCGGACCGGGGCACGAACCCATGTCCCCTGCATCGGAAGGCGGACTCTCAACCACTGTGCCACCAAGGAAGCCCTGAACTTTTTTCTTCCTATAAACTTTAGGTTCCTTTCCACCCCAGGGCCTTTGCACATGCTGTTCCTTCTGTCTGGAATGCTCTTCCTCCCTCTTCCCCTCCCCTCCTCCTAGTTAAGTCCTGTCCATCCTTTAGATCCCAGCTCAGGGAAGCCTCCTTCCCTCCCTGGTGGGCTCAGAGCAGTTATTTGCCTTGTAGCTGCTCACCCTCTTGGGTAGCTAATGTCCGCCTCCTGCCCTGGGCCACATGCCCATGGGCCCATGCCAGTTTGGGGCATTGACAACTTCCCAGGCAAGGCCTGGTACACACTAGGGGCTTAACTCCCCCCATCCCCACCTAGAAAGGCACAGGACCAGAGCTGGGTCTCCATACACACTTGCTGCCTGATGTTAACAGCCCCCCAGATGGTGCTACCATCCCCTGAAGCTCAGAGAGCTGTGGACACTTCCTGGAGTTCACTTAGTCGGTAAGTGGCAGGGGTGTGAGTCAAACCCACTTCCGCCCGGGGGGTGGTTTCCACTGGGGAGCACGAGAAGCCCAGGCTGGGGAGTTGCTCGGCGTGGGGCCCTGCGTGGGGAACTGTCGGCCTGTGTGAAGCCTGCAGCCCTCCCCTCGCCACCGTGGGTGCGGAAGGCGGGTGGTCCTGTTACCCCAGCGCGGGAGGGTCTCCCCCACCAGCGGGCATCCTTCAGAAAGAGAATGATACTGCAAACTGCGTGCCCACGTATACCTTCCCATCAGGTGGCCATCCCAGGGAGGTGGGGCCCAGCTGTGCCAGGAGGACCGTGATGGGCAAGCTCCCCAGGAGTGGCTCCACCTAAGGAGGAACTTTCTAGAAGGCAAAGCTGTCCTCCGTAAGAACAGCCTGCCTGAGTAGATGGTGAGGCGTATGACACCTGCCCTTCGTGCCCTTTGGGTGGTCCCGGTGGGAGGGCAGTGGGCGGGGAGGTGAGGGACAGGCTGAGCGCAGAGCTGCCTGCAGCCATGAGATGTCAGGACTGCAGGGGCCACACGCCAGGCCCACCGTGACTCTACTGTTTTCCTCCCGCCCTGACCTCAGGTGACAGCTGCTGGGGACTTGTGCATCTATGTGTCTCCACTGGCCAGTGAAGACTTAGGAGTCAGCAGCTCCTTACTGAGCACCCACTGCGAGCCAGACCCTGGGGCTGCGGAAGGGGTGCACGGGACTCTTTCTTAGGGAACTCGAGTCCCTCAGGGAGAGACAGACACATAGTATGAGTCGAAAAGATGAGCTGTAGCTTGGGGGAGATGCGGGAGGCCCAGGGAGCACAGAGGAGCAGACCGATGGCCGTGGAGGTGGCGGGGCACCTGGGGACATGCTTCCCAGGGAGACCGAGGCAGGAGGTGAGTGTTGAAAGATGAGTAGGAGTTGACCAGGGAGACGAAGGTGTCTGGGCGGAGGGAACAGCGTGTACAAAGGCACGGAGGGCTGATTCTGGACGTCTGGGTGTGCCGAGCTGAGGGTTGAGGCCCAGACATGGGATAGAGTTTGGGGAGGGGGAGGCAGAGGTCAGTGGAGGGGGCATGGGGGAGGGGAGCGGATCAGACAGGCCCTCGCGGGAGTGTGGGTTTTAGCCCTGGGGATGCCGGGGAGCCAGGGAAGAGTTTTCAGCGGGTGGGAAGGACCTGGGCTGATGTGGGTCTTGGGAAGTTCTGTCCAGCACTGGCGAGGAGGCCTGGACCCCAGCATCCGGCATGTGCTTTTGTCAGAGACTTTGACCAGCCTTTCCAAGAAAGACAGACAGATGAGGAGACAGGAGGGAGAAAGACCCAGAGGATGTTCACAGAGCATCCGGGAAAAGCAGGCAGGCCCAGCGTCTTCCTCTTCTGCCTGCAATGCCGGGAAGGGCCCGCGTGGGTACGAGAAGCCGGCCTCTCCCCCACAAGGCGTTTGAAAGTGTGCCTGATTGACAGCAGAACAGTAAAAGGAGGAATTCAAACACAGTCAGTCCCTCCCTTTGCTGGGATTAGCTGCTAGGAGTGTAATGATTTTCATTAATACCATCAGCTTTCCTCAAACTTGATTATAATTACTCTCCGACCACATTCCCCTCGGTGAAGTGATGCTGAGTGGAATGTACATTAATCAAATCAACATCTGAGTGCTGATGGCCTGAACTCGGAGCCCGTGGCCAATGGGGGGTCAGAGGCGGGTGGCTGGGCACCCTCTCTCCCTGGGGCAGGACATCCACATAGACGGAAGAATTGATGAATGCTAATGTGGCCGTGATGAGCTGCCTCCCTGCAGCCGCCTGCCTCCTGTTCACAGGCTCTGTTCTCATTTATCACCTGTTGGGCCCTCACCACATGTCCTGGTGGCAGGAATATTGTTTGTATTTTCAGACAAGAAAGAGCCGTGGCTCAGAGAAGTCCAGTGACTTCCTGAAGGTCACACAGCATGTTGAAAGTCAGTTTTAAACCAGAGTTTAAACAGCCTGATTGTTCCCCTGGGAAGGAGGGTGGGTAGAGGTGGGCGCTGGAAGGAAGAGAGGGGCAGAGAGGAAAGGCAGGAGGAAATGGGAGGCAGGCTTCCCGGTCTGATCTCAAGATTCACGAGCATCTGAGAGCAGCTCCCCGGAGGGTGCGGGGACACGAGGAGGAGAAAGCAGAGTTTAAGAAGTAATGATGGAAGGAAAGCTCCCCGTGAGCGGCAGCAAGACCCACGTTTACAGATCAAATGTGCCCATGAGTGTGGAGCAGGACTGATGGTGGAAAAATACCCACTCCTGGTGAAATTCAGAATGGCAACAAGAAGAGAAAACCCTGCAGGCTCCCTCTGGGAGAAAGTAGCCCAGACTTTGGAACGAGAGCCAGACCCGGATCAGATTTCTCCCGATCAACCAGAAAAGCGGGAAGATGGTGGGGCAAAGTCCTCAAAGTTCAGAAGGCAGAGGTTTGAACAGAGCTCTGCACAAGCTGACCCGTCCGCGGGACGATGGCAAACTGGAGACTTCTGCGCATGAGGAGGAAGGCGGCTGGGGTGCCCCAAGCCCTGCGCGTACACCTGAGCCTGGGCTGCGCGCACACCTGCGTTCTGGTAAGCAGGCAGCGTGAATGGGCCTGGGACTGCCGAGGCCGTGGGAGCAGCAGAGACCCAAAGGTAGGGCACCAGGTACACGTGGCACTCGGCGTCAGGCAGATTCTCCTCCCAGGGGCATGTTTTCAAGAGTTGGGGTCACACCTCCTGGTGTGCAGGTCCAATCACACTTCATGGCTCCTCAGGGAATAACATTTACATAGTGCTAATTTCATAAGCCCTCTTTATTAATCCCCAGCTCTAGACTTGGTCCATTGACAAAGCGCAGATGGATGCTTGCTGTTTGTTCAACCCTCCCCCGGCCAGTGGAGCAGCCCCAGCAGTGGAGCAGCAGGGGGAGGGGCAGGAGGGTGCGTTTCACCGCTCAATGCTGCCCAGAGTTGGCAAATAGAGAAGCTGAGGGTGACGTTTTTTGCTCGTTGGTTCAGCTAGCTCTGCCCGGCTCCCACTGAGGGCCAGGAGCTCTCTGCAGTCAAGAGCAACCTAAGTGTCCATCAACAGATGAATGGATAAAGAAGATGTGGCACATATACACAATGGAATATTACTCAGCCATAAAAAGAAACAAAACTGAGTTATTTGTAATGAGGTGGATGGACTTAGAGTCTGTCATACAGAGTGAAGTAAGTCAGAAAGAGAAAGACAAATACCGTATGCTAACACATATATATGGAATCTAAAAAAAAAGGGTCATGAAGAACCTAGGGGTAAGATGGGAATAAAGACACAGACCTACTAGAGCATGGACTTGAGGACACGGGGAGGGGCAAGGGTAAGCTGGGACAAAGTGAGAGAGTGGCATGGACATATATACACTACCAAACGTAAAATAGATAGCTAGTGGGAAGCAGCCACATAGCACAGGGAGATCAGCTCGGTGCTTTGTGACCACCTAGAGGGGTGGGGTAGAGAGGGTGGGAGGGAGGGAGACGCAAGAGGGAAGAGATATGGGAACATATGTATATGTATAACTGATTCACTTTGTTATAAAGCAGAAACTAACACACCATTGTAAAGCAATTATACTCCAATAAAGATGTTAAAAAAAAAAAAAAAAAGAGCAAACTGGTTCCTCCTCCCATGGGGGTTGGAGAGGGGTCAAACAGGAAACCCAGCAACACAGAACAGAAATGCCAGGGCGGCCAAGAACTGCCCAGGGTCACTGGGTGGAGTGTGTCAGGGGGAAGTGCCCCAGAATGCACATTTGGGGGGCTCTGGGGGCTGGTCTTAAAGCTAAGAGTGGGTGGCAAAAAGGGCCAGCAGGGGAACCAGCTTCCTGCCTGGAGAGTAGCCGGTGCAGGGCCAGGACTGAGGAATTTAGGGGGGCCAGTGTTGCTGGGCTGGGCGTCACAGAGAGTGGGGAGAGGGACACGGAGGGTGAGAGACCGCAGGCCAGGTCGTGCTGCTCTGGAGGCCACGGCCGACTGTGGGCTTGCCCGTAGATGCAATCATGTGTGTCGGGAGCTTTAATCAGGGGAGAGTCCTGAGCCGGCAAGCTCCCACTGGCTGCTGGCTTGATGGGGAAGATACAGGCAGAAGACGCCACAGTCCGGAAGCGATGGCAGGGCCAGGACAACGACTGTCTACAGTCTACCTTGTAAATTCCTGGGTCGGTACCGGGGGAGCCGGTACTGAGAAGCAAATCCCCATCGGAGGTGGAGAGGCAGGAGCGGGGAGGTGGGCGAAGGAGGCTGCATTTCAGAGCAGGAGCCACAGATATGGTGTGAAGTCAATAAGAAAGAGGTGGAAGTGTATTATTTAAAGTTATAAAGGAAGGGCTTCCCTGGTGGCACAGTGGTTGAGAGTCCGCCTGCCGATGCAGGGGACACGGGTTCGTGCCCTGGTCCAGGAGGATCCCACATGCCGTGGAGCAGCTGGGCCCGTGAGCCATGGCCGCTGAGCCTGCGTGTCCAGAGCCTGTGCTCCGCCACGGGAGAGGCCACAACAGTGAGAGGCCTGCGTATCGCAAAAAAAAAAAAAAAAAAAAGTTATAAAGGGAAACGGAGAACAGCCGTTGGCTCATGGGAGAGGGTCTGTGCAGGGGGATGGGAGTGGAGGCGGCTTTTACCTTTCCTTTTACACATTTCTATAAGATTTGCATATGCATTATACATAATCACGTTCATAGGTCACTCTTTTAATTAAAAAGGTGGTGGGGCAGGGAGAAACGAAAAAGAAGTGGCCGGCCTGCTTCCAGAGCGAGATGCTAACTTAATGTTAGAGGAGGAGACGGGGGTCAGAGTGGATCTGTGCAGGGAAGTGTGATGGGGTGGTCAGGGAACCCTCCAGGAGTCGGCACTGAGGCTGAGCCTGGGGATGAGGGGGCGCCAGCCCTGGGGTGGGGTAGGGGTGGTCAGTCAGCGGTAAGGAACAGAGGGAACAGCAAACGCTGAGGCCTGATGGGACAAGGGACATGTGAGGACCAGAGAGGAGGCAGTGGGTGGGCAGGTGAGGTGGGTGGGAGAGGGCTCACTCAGGGCCCAGGGCTGTGGGCCCTTTGATGGCGATGAGTTACTCTTGTGATTCCAAATAACATCCCAGCAACAGCTAACACCTAGGGACCCTCTCTCGGTGCCACACCCCCGTGCTGAGCATTGCACGTGGAGTATTTCATTCACTGCTCGTAAAAAAAAAAATTGCATAATTTTGCCCATTTTACAGATGAGAAAACTGAGGCTCAGAGAGGTGAATTAGCTCACCCAGAGTTGGAGGGCTGGTAAATGGCAGAGCTGGGATCTGCACCTCAGGAGCCCAATTGCCAATTCTCCACCACCACCACTTGCAGGGGACAGGGCCAGCCCTGGGACAGGGCCAGTTCCCTGAACCGTGGCTGGCTGTCCCCAGGGTTCACTGCCAGCAGGTGAAGGCAGAGATACAAGCCCTGCTCCTACAATGAAGCTCTCTGGTCCTGGACCGGTGCACCCAGAGTTTGAAATTCAATTCGATTACAAGTGCATTAAAAAAAATCATCAGAACCCAGAAACGCAGCATCATGGAGTGAGGCAGAAATCGAGCCTGCTGGCTCCTCTGGGGCAGCTGCTTGAGGACATGGTTCCGAAGTGCTCACCAAGGCAAAATGGTGCCAACGTGTCGGGACATAATGGACGCTAAACAGCGGGTTCTCAAGACGGCCCACGGGTGCCCCAACCGAGCGAGGAACCTGCAGCCTCCTGAGAAGAGCGGAGCTTCTCCCCTTCTAAGAGCAGAAAACCAAATATTCCCTAGCTCCGCACACAAACACCATGCAGGCCGTGCCTTGGGGTGGAAACAACACGGGATGCGGCCCAAGGCCTGTGTCTGTGCCCCCTCTGCCTCTGCTGTGTGACCTTCGACACGTCACTCTGTATCCCCGGCCTCAGTCTCCTCAACTGTATAACAGGATGACATAGAATACCCCCTTCCCAGGGCTCTCGAGCCCCACCTACTGGAGAATCCTGGTTGCAGCAGGTGAGCTGATACCATCCCACCCCCAGCTCTCTGCACCTGCTTTTCCCTCTCCCTGGGGTGCTATTCCCTGAGTTCCCGTGGCCAACTCCAGCAGGTCTCAGCTTAAACGTCACTTCCTCAGCAAGCGTGCTCCTTGTCCTCCAATTCATCCTGTGAGATTGTTGTCCTGTCTTGCGGTGCCCTGTTCTCCGTGGGCATCTGGCCAGGCCTGTGGCCGCAGGAACCAGGGGAGGGGCCAGCCCCTAGCCCTGCCTGGGGGACAGCAGGCTGGTGGCAGAGCAGAAGCATTGACCTAGAAGTTGAAGAAATTGCTGGGGTCACACATGGAGGGTCAGTTTCTACTGCTGGGTTGTGCCCTTGAGGAAGGAGTGGGATTTTAACAGAAGGAGGAGGGAACAGACGGGGCAAAGCAGAGAGCTGTCGGATGCACAGAGAACTCAGGGGCCAGGACATAGTCTCGTGTAATTGCAACTTGTGGAGGCTGATACGCATGATCGGGGTGTGGACTTAAGCCTGCGGGTGCTGGGGTCCTCCATAAGGAATCCCGCCTTGGAATAACTGTACATCCTTGGAATAACTGTAGCTTGCAGTTAGATGGTGGTAAATGGGGAGAGGTGGGGTCTCCGGGGCCTGCCCCTTTGGGATCCAGCTGGCACCTGGGACTCGGGTTGGCACTCTCACAAATATTACGGTGCCAGGTCACCCACGGTCCTCAGTCTGGGGACTGCACTCAGCCCCGGGCGCTTGTCCATACTGCCAGGTGGGTCTGGGGTACTGGGAGCGCAGGGAGCAAAATTTTCTACCCCAAAATGTGTCTCTTTGGGAGGATTAACTCAGACCGATTGTTTTTAAGAAATAGAAGACTCAGGGAAGTTTCTTTTTGCTGCCTCTTAGCTGCCTAAAAAATTTAGATAAAGGGCCTGTTCCTGGAATAGAGCCATCACCAGAGGTATCTGCAAAGAACATGGGCCAGGTGTGGGGGCCGACTGGGCGGGGCCTAGACATCAGAGTCCACTCCGTGTCCCATTGTCTCTGCGAGGCCCACAAACATTTGTTTTCCAAACATTTGCTTTTCCTTCTTCCTGTGAATTGCCTTCCTCCCCTTTGAAGTCCCAAACCACGACCCCCAACATCCTTTTCTGTCTTTAGCTGAAAACGGCATTTAAGCTAAGGGTTTTGGCCATTTGTGGGCGTTAGTTTTCCTGGGTCTCTCCCATCTACATATGTTATTAAACTTTTGTCTGATTTTCTCCTGTTGATCTGTCTCATGTTGGTTTAATTCTTAGACCAGCCAGAAGAACCTAGAAGGGTAGAGGGAAATTTCTTCCTCCCCAACAGAAGTGAGGTAGGCTTGGCTCTGCACCCCTCCCCAACATCTAAGGGTTCCAGGGTCTTTGCAAGCTGCTTGCCCTCTGAGCGTCAGTTTCCTCAGCTGCAAACAGGTGTGAAGACATTAGTTAACTGAGGAGACAGCAAGTGTGAATGAGGCCAGGTGGGGATTCTGGCAGGGGGATGGCTGGAGGTCCAGAGGGGAGAACAGCATGTGCAAAGGCTCGGCGCCATGGGTTTGTCTCGCTGGAGGGCAGCAGACAGCGGCGGGATTGGGGCTGCAGAAGCAGGAGACGCCAGAATGGGGTTGGGCCATATCTGAAGGGACTGGGGTGGGTCACGTGAAATTGATCAGCTGGAGAGCTTCCGGAATGAAGACACTGGCTGAAGTGCGGGGGATAGGCTAGAGGGGGCTATGAGTCTTAACCTTGGCAATGGAGACCAAAGGCACCAAAGAGGAAATGCATAACGTCTCAGAATAATGACTGTTAAAGCATGTCTATCAGGCACTTGTTAAGAGCAAGGCTCTGTACAGCTATTAAGGCAAATGTGATAGCTTTACCATGTTACAGCTGAGGCCCAGAGAGGTTAAGTAACTCACGCAAGATCACACAGCCCACATTCACAGTGCATCCTCCTAACCACTGGCCGTACCTCCAGGGGACAGCCCACTGAGCAATCAGACACCAACACAAAGCATATCTTAGCACCAAAGCCATCCTAGGCTACACAGATCACTGTTAGCAATTGTCTATGATATTTGCACAGCACTTTACAGTTCGCCACGCATCTTCACCTGTATTATCTCATAAGACCCATACAATAGCCCTGAACAGAATTATCAGTTCTGTTTTCCAGACGTCAAGGGATCAGCCCCAGCTCACAAGGTGAGCAAAGTTTATATCCGAGACTCACTCCTGGCCAGGTCGGCTGATCCCACTTGGCTAGAGTGTGGCCCCTGTTCCCAGCCATCACCATTCCCTGAGCTGCTGCTGTGCACCAGGCCCTTCTGCTGCCTTCTCCTCTTGGTCATCCATCCCACCCACTCCACGGTACAGGCATTCTAAGGCTCGCTTTACGGACGAGAACCGCTTGAGCCTCAGATCGCTGTAGTCACTTGCCCAGGGTCACACATCTAAGCGGGGGATGTCAGCTTGATTGAGTCAGGCTACAGAGCCTGAGCTCTCCCCTCCCCGCAGCCCTCTGAGCAGGGGCCCGTGAATCGATTGATGACTGAGCTGGCGCCTTTGCGGCTGCCCCCTCCATCCCATCAGCTCTGCCCACCCTGTTCCTTGATTCTGGATAGCAGGTCCTGGGAAAGCGTGTCTCAGAAGCACAGAAGGTTTCCATGAAGCAGCCAGATGACATGCATGCTCTTCTCAGGAGCAGAACAGCATCAGAAGGGAGGCCCAATAAGCCTCAATTGTCTTCCAGTTTTCATCATTTGTGAGGTGCTTTCTCTGCAGACCTTGGTGGAAGCTCATTGGCAGGCAGGTGTGGGAGCCTGAGAGGAGCAGCGTGTCCTGTCAAGTGACTGATCTTGGAGAAATCACACAGCTTGGGAGTTGCATTTAGAGGACTTTGAGACACAAACCTCAAAGTGCCTGCCGCAAGATGAAGGATGTGACACTCTGGCAGAGGCAGGAAGGGATTTCTAGCCTCGATGCTCCTAACCCGGAAACAAGGGGGGTTCAACTTGGTAGTCAGTTGGCCTGGTCTAGAGGGCTGTGGGTCTTCACCCCAACAGAGACATTCGGGGCTCAGAGCAGGCTGGGATGTGTCAAGATGGCAGAATTCCTGGTTTTTGACAACAACACAATGTAACTCAAAAGAATCTCATGGCCCCATGTGGCCCAGTCTCTGTGAAGAATGGCCTTCCACCCTAAATCTGTAACCGAGCAGGACCCTATGGGGCCTTCCCGGGACAGGCCTTCCTCCATATCCTCTGCTTTAGCTCCTCTCTGAAGTACCTAGATAACAGTATTTGATGCACATTACCGAGTTGTTTTACAGATGTGAAAACTCCCCACCAAATGGGAGATGTTAACTACTTGATGACCGTGAGCACATGGGCCCAGGCCTCCTGGAGCCTGAGGACTGATAACTTCACCCCTGTGACACCGTCCTGTTACCTCACCATCAGCCAATCAGAGAGCTGTGCATGACCTGATCCCATAGCCTGCGGACCCCCCTCCTTTACCTGGCTTCTAAAAATACTTGGCTGGGACTTCCCTGGTGGTCCAGCGGTTAAGGCTCTGCGTTCCCAATGCAGGGGGCCCAGGTTCGATCTCTGGTCAGGGAACTAGATCCTGCGTGACGCAGCGAAGAGCCCGCATGCCGCAACTAAAGATGCCATGTGCTACAATGATGATCCCGTGTGCCGCAACTAAGACCCAGGGCAGCCAAATAAATAAGTAAATATTAATCAATAAAAGTCTAAGTGAGACTTAAAAAAAGTTTTTTTAAATAATAAGAATAAAAATGCTTTGCTGAAACCTTTCAGGGATTTCGGGGCTTTTAGGGCGTGAGCAACCTGTCTCCTAGCAGGGCCCTGCAATAAAACTTCCTCTGCTCCAAACTCCAACGTTCTGGTGTGTTTGGCCTCGCTGTGCCTCAGGCACATGAACTTGCGCTAACAAGTCCTCTTTCTTTTTCCGCCCTTGCAGCTTTTCCATCTCTCCTCCCACCCAGGCTCGCAGCTCATTATTTTTTGCTTCCTGCCTCAGACTGTTTTACAGTTTCCTCTCCACGCTGCCCATGATCAGAATTCTCTAGAACACCGGAAAGCACAGGAGCTGCCTGGTGGTCAAGTTCTTTCCCCTTTGTCTTTCTCAACTCTCCCAATTCCGTAGCTCAGAGATCCAGGAAACACCTGGTTCCTCTGGACTCTCGCTAGGGATTTCAAAGATGGAGCAGGTGAGTGGGGCAGGACAGCATTCTCTTTAGCTGGGAGGACAGGGTGGAAGTTTCCCCATGTCACGGTAGCATCGCTGTGTCATGGTGATAAGGCTCACTACTTGAGAAGGGTTCCTCCGTGTCAGGCTCCATCAGCTACTGTCCCCGCCCTCATGGAGTCCCATCTCATGGCAGAGAAAGACACATGTCCCCTATGGGACCACTGTCACCAGTGCCTTCCTGGAAGTCTGCACATGTCCAGTGGGGAAGAGGGAGGAAGTCAGGGTGGCTTCATGGAAGAGGTGACGTTTGAATCCGGAATAGATATTTACCAAGAAGACAGGTGCCCTTGGAACAAAGGGAACGGCATGAGCCCAGCCGAGTGCCGAGTACAAACACGGAGGCTGCGGAGGTGGGGGGATGGTGGAGTGGCATTTAGCGGTAGCCAACGCGGGGACAGGAGGGCAGAGTGTTCCTGGTGGAAGGAACAGCATGTGCAAAGACACTGGAGTGGGAAAGGGCCTGGGGTGCTTGGGCGCCTGGGAACCTGTGTGCCAGCAGGCCTGATGCTCCAGCTGACGTCCCCACAGGATGAGCAGCGCCAGCTGCCTCTGTGCCGGGTGTGGTGTCACCTTCCCCTTGTACAGCGAAGGTCACAGGGGCTTGGCCAAGGCCGCCTTGGTCAGGGGGTCTGACAGGGGTCCATGCCCAAGTTTACCTGCTTCCAAGGTCTGCAAGACCTCATGCCTCTGAGCCCCCTTCCACCCCCCAAGCACCTCGGGAGAGCTGTCCGTCCCCTCAGCAACGCACGGGCTTACCCAGCTCTGGGCCACCCTGCGCGCTCAGCAAATACATTTGGGCAGCCCCTCATGCAAGCTCTGCTCTGGGCCTGCCACCAGCTGAGTGACCCAGCCAGGCCCATCCTCCCTCTGGGCCTCATCTGCGGAGTACGTATAACCAAATAGAACATTCTGGGGGCAAGCGTCCAGCCGGGGCCTGAGCAGTGCGGTGGCCACACCTGGTGGAGAAATCATGCGTCGGGATCCTCACTGGTCACTCTGCTTCTAATGCTTCTCTGTGCAGAGGTTCAAGCCGCGGCTTTGTTACACGCTGGGGGGGGGGGGGTGACCGTGTCCCCTGGCCCCTCAGAGCCCAGTGTCCCACCCAGAGAATGACCGTATTGTGTCCCAGTGCAGGGCTGCGCAGGGAAGGACTAGGGGGATGGGCCCAGCAAAGGAGGAGCGAGGGGGCTTTATCCCCATCACCAGCGTCACCATCGCCTGGAGCGACAAGATCTCAAAGGAGCCCAAGGGGAGGAGGGGGCTCGGGGGGCGTCAAGGCTGCCCGGACCCCGCTGAGGGCTCGGGGACCCCGACATGCAGGTTCCAGGCATTCAGTGCCTTTCTGCCAAGTTGATAGGATTAGTGTGAATGATGACAGGACCCCGGGCCTCTGGAGGGGGGGCAGCGAGAAGAGAATCAATAACGTGACTTGGCGGCCTTTGGTGTCTATTTTTGAGAGAGAGAGAAAGAGAAAATTCCCCACTCGTGCTGGAAGATATTTGATACATTTGAATTGCTAAAGAGGACACTTCAGCTTCCTTTCAGGGCCACTCCGGGCTGAGGAAAGGAGGGAGGAAAAGAGGGAGGGAAACAGAGGGTCTGGAGAGGAAAAAAGACTGGGGTGGGCTGGGGAGAGACGGGACTGACCCACGCTGGGGGAGGGCGCGGAGGGCGCAGGCCCAGAGTGGCCCCCGGGAGACCCCAAGGGGACTTGGCGTGGCTCCACCAGGCTGGCGGCTCCTGGAATCTGTCTCTATTCCTGGGGTGCTTGGTGGGAGCCCGCTCAGGGCAGGTTCAGGGACGCTCCCTGGAAGGACGGGAGGCTGAGGAAGGCGGACCCTGGGTCACCCATCTGCCGAGCCCCAGGTCAGTAAGGTGAGGGTATAGCATCCACCTACTCTCCTGCGGGGCACCGCAAGGTCCCAGGGTGGAGGGAGGGGCAGAGAGAGGGGAGAGGGGCCCCATCTTCATCAACACGCACCTCCCAGGCTCCCTCTGATTTATTCACGCGCCGTCCCCCTCCAGCCCGGGTGCTCCCTGAGGACGGGCAGTGACTGATTCTCCCTGGACCACGTGGTCCTGATGACGCAAATATCACTGAGACAAGGAGAAGCTCAGGATCAAGTGGGGTGAGTCAACACCCGGGTAATGGCATCGCTGCCAGCCAAGGGGGTCCAGGAAGAGGAATGGAGGAGAGACGCGGGGCACTTACGCGTCTCCGAGGGGACAGGAAAGTCTTCACAGGGGAGGAGGCCCCGTAAAGGGATTTCAGCAGGCAGAGGACGGGGAGCAGAGGGCATCCCGGGAGGGGGCACTGCCCAGGCAAAGGCCTGAGGGCAGGACAGCAGAAGACAGTCTGGCTGGCACTGCTGCCACTTCTGAGCCTCCGGGGCCCGGACACCGAAGAGGGTGCAGCCCCAGGGCGCTTTCAAAGGCAGTTCTGCTACCTCAGCTCCTCCCTGAGAACTTCCTTAAGCTCCTTGGCACCAGCTCTAAATTAAGTACTAACCGGGAACCTCTGATCTCGTTAGTTGAATTATAATTGTCCTCTGCTCTTTAATCATTCATGGTGGCAGCGCCTGCGGACACGAGCCTCTGGAGAATTACCCAGCCAGCAGCTTACAGGTCACTCGCAAATACTCCAGTTCACATTAATTTGCAAAATGAAGAATTCACAGTCCCAAGGCCCCGAAGCTATGAAGGTGTTTAAATACCAGCAGTTCGAAACACGAAGGGGAGAGGGGTTATTTTTCCAAATTAAATACTCCCTTGTCTCCGGAGATTTCAAGACCCTGGGCAGAGAGGACACTGAAAGAAATCAATCTTATACACGAGGCATCTGTTTGAAGTGTCTCCTCCCTCCCCGCCACCGCACAACACTTCCAGGCAGAGCGGACCAGGAGACAGAGGGCCTGGATTAAAGAAAGGTTCCGGTGCTGTAGTTGTGTGCCCCTAGGCACACCCCTTAGCCTCTGAGAGCCTTGTTGATGAGCCCTGCTTGGGCCAATCCTCCAAGAGGGTGGGAAGAATCAAGGGGGAAGATGGGTATGAAAATGCAGGGAGAGGTGGCAGCCCGTGTACTCAGTGGTTGGGGGGTGGGTGTACAGGGCTGGAGCGGGGGAGCAATGAAGGGTCCCAGAAGGAACTAGGGAGCGGGGAAGGTTGGTCACCTCGGGCCTGTGGCTGAGACTCTGGAGGGAAACAGAGACCCAGTGACCACAGATGTCGCCTACAGAGAGGGGCCCTCCAGCTCTCCCTGCAGGAGTGAACGGGGGAGGGGGGGTGCCCTGAGAGGTCCTCATGCCCTCTGGGGACGTGAGGGGAACCCCGCCAACCCCCACCAGGGAGTCCCAGGCCAGTTCAACATTGTCTCCAGCTCAGAAAGGAGAGACCTGAGTCCATGTTTTTAAACCATGAATGACTGAACCCATAAGACGGATAATGTGAAAGCCAGTTCAGGAAAAACAGTAATTAGCTGTCCATCACCCTCCGCGGTGAGAACGGGTCTCCTCTCCCCAATCCCGTCCTTGCCCTTCTTCAGGAGGGACCGTCGCTGGGAGCCTACTGTGTGCCCTGCAGGGGGGTCTGGAGCCAGAGGGTCGGGGTTCAAGCTCCAGCCCTGCCACTTGTTAGTCACGAGATGCTGGCGGGGGCTTCACTATTGCATACCTCAGTTTCCCAGCCTGTAAATGGGGGTCTCACGGAGTCACCGGGAGGATGGCATGAGTTAATTTGCTTGAAGCACTAGCCCGGCACCAGGTACCTGCAGGGCTCTCCAGGAAGGGCTGACTGTCTTCCCAGGTCCGCCTCTTAGAGGACCTCCTCCAATCCTCGGGTACCTTGGCTGGTATCCAGGGCAACCTGGTGCGGGGACTGCAGCCTTGTAGCTTTGAGCTTTCTTTGGGCACATTTTCATATGAAATCTTTTCTGGGGGCTCTTCTGCTTGCAGGAGATGGAAGGGGAAAGTGGGAGGGGGACCCCACCCCTGAAGTCTCCTGCTCACAGGGGTACACAGATTGACAGCCCCCCGCAGGGCCTTCACCTCTAGAAACCCACCTGGACCTGGAGGCAGTTGCCCTCCCTCCCTGCCATCCCCAATCCCGGCCACACAGCTGAGGCCAGGTACCGTGAGCAGAGACATTTCACGAGCTGAGTTGGTTTGGCCTTTTGCTCTTTTTTTTTTTTTTTTGCGGTACGCGGGCTTCTCACTGTTGTGGCCTCTCCCGCTGCGGAGCACAGGCTCCGGAAGCGCAGGCCCAGCGGCCATGGCTCATGGGCCCAGCCGCTCCGCGGCATGTGGGATCTTCCCTGACCGGGGCACGAACCCATGTCCCCCGCATCGGCAGGCGGACTCTCAACCACTGCACCACCAGGGAAGCCCGCCTTTTGCTCTTTTGCCACAAGCTGGAGGAGACCAGACCCAAAACTATTACAGCCTGAAGCCAAGTGCCCCTGATCGCAGCCCAGCCCAGCCAGACACAACCATGATCAGCCAAACCCCAGACCTGGAGTGAGAGAAACACATTTGGTTGCTGTAAGCCACTGAGATTTGGGGATTGTTTGTTACAGAGTATCATTGCATCAACAGCTGACCAATACAGCAGAGACGTGCATCTGTTCAAAGCAGGAAAAACACTAAGACAGATGCAATCCTGAGGGGAGCATTAGTCTGGATGAAATGACATAGGGCTAAACCCAGCAGGGCACCCTTAGGGTGGATTTTACCCTCAGGGGGGCACCAACCAGGAGCACGGCCTCTGGGTATGTGAGCAGAGCTCTGGCGCCAGCCACAGGCTTGTCAGTGTGGCTAGCAGGCACCTCTGCTTTAGGCCGCCTCCCTCTCTGTATTCAAGTACACACACAGTTGCACTATTTGTTGAGTTGCGCCTTTTTCCAGAAGTTTATTCTTTGCAATAGAGCCAGGTGGTTGGACGTGCAAGACAGTGTTTGTCAAGCACGCGGCCCCGGCCCGGCATTCGGTCACTTACACGCGGGGTCGCTGTCACTAACGCAGGAACATGCTTGGTTTCAGGCCTCTGATACAATGCTGCCCGTGACCTCGTCGCGGGTCTGGAGAGAGCCACCATCTCCCACACTCCCAGCCTCCTGGGCCTCACAGAGGCGGCTCCTGGGGACAGGCTGGCTTCAGAGGCACCGGGGGCTGAGGCTGGGCATCCACATGCACACATAAGACAGAAGCCAAATTAGCCAGAAGCCAGAACTGGGATGAGGTTCCCGCGGGAAGGTCAGTGCCTTAACCACTGGCTCTTACGATGACAGGGCCTTGCACGTTCCCGCGGCTGCACCCACCCCTCCAGAAGGTGACCAGAGTGCCCTGGACCCAAACCCACCAGCCTGCTGTGTGGACCAGGACCCTGCAGGGTGGGGGCGGGGTGATGGGTGGGGCGAGAGGATATACTCCGTGTTGTCACCCAGGTCCACCTGGGTGTGTATGTCAGAGCCAGAGAGGCCGTGCTGTCGTGTGTGTGTGTGTGTGTGTGTGTGTGTGTGTGTGTGTGAAACCGACAAGCACTGTTGCACTCGCACTGTGTGCTGGCGAGTACTGGCTCTCAGGGCACAGGGTCTAATGCAGAAGAAAGGATCCTGGTGTTGAAGCCTTTGCCCTCCCCTGCGTGCTGCCCCGGGCTGTGTGTCCTGCGTCCTGCCCAAGATTTCTGCTAATCCTCCAGCTAAGCCCCACAACGGAGGCAGCATCAACCCATTTGATTGGTGAGAAGACTGAGGTTCAAGGGGCCGAGTGTTTTGCCAAGATTCACACTGCTGGGGAGCAGTAACGTCGGAGCAAACCCGAGTGGAGTTCCAGCCCGATGGTGACAAGACCCAGGTGCTGGTCCCAGTGACGCAGGCCACACACGAGGAGCAGAAGTCGTACAGAAGCTGGGGGAGGTGGGGACGGTTTGCTGGGCAGGTGAGAGGCAATGGTCCCTGAGCAGGGTCCTGGGGGATGGTGGGAGAAGGTTGCAGGGCACCAGCTCCTGGGAGGTGACTCCGAGGGAAGGTGCAGGGGGAGAGGACGGCGGGTAGGCGGGCTTGGACGCCTGGCACAGAGGGTCCCTGGGTATTTGCAGGAAGGACGTGCTGGGGAAACCCAGCGGCCACCCAGCATTTCTCCACCGACCAGCACAGAGCGCCTTCCTCTGTAGGCCGGCCCGGCCCTCCTTCCTGCAGCCACATACCTGGACCACTCTCCCGACAGTCCCCACGCTCCAGCCGAGCCAGCGCAGCTGCAGGATGCGGCTGTGGCAGAGGCCAGCTCGCTCTCAGGCCATGAGAAATCATCCTGATGAATCCCACTCCCCAAGTGATTCCCTGCCATGTGCCCAAGAAAGGCCCTGGCAGTCCTCACAAGGGTCTGGCCTGTCCCCAGACCCCCCAGCACCTGCCCTCCTCTGATGAACGGGGTTGGAAAGGCAGCCAGCATCCCCCCGCCCCCCCAGCCCATCTCCCCGCTTTCCCCATCCTGAGCACAGGAGGAGATCGCATTAGCACCAATCGCCTCGACTTCAGGCGAATATCCCGCCCAGGAATTAGGCGCAGAAGTCCATTTAAGCAGAAAAGCAGGTTTGATAGCCCCTCTGAGAGCCGGGGACAAAGGTGCAAAGCTCCAGGACCCACCAGGACCAGCTCAAGGCCCAAAGCAGCACCCACGTTTTACTAAAAGGTTTCTTTCGGTAAAAAAACCAAAAAAACCTTTCTTGAAGTATGATACAGAATCGGGGATCTCAAGACCTGCCCCGGGGAAATGTGTGTCCCTGGGGTTTCTCCACATCTTCCTGGAGAATGTTCCCCAGTGTTTCTGAGAAAGGCTGGCTGGCTGCCTCCCACTGGTGGTAGGACCTCGGTCCTCTGTCCTTGCCCCCACCCCCACCCTGCAGCAGGAAGGGGAGGCATTTCTCCTCCGAAGCCTCCAGGCTCTTTACAATGCTGCAGGGCGCCTGCCTCGAAACTTTTCAACCTGGCTTCTGCAAACCCATTAACCTGCAGTGGGCTTCTAATTAAGCCACCAGGACTCTGATGTCTCCTCGCCGCTGAGAGTATTCAGAGCTGCAAAGGGCAGGCTGGTCCCCTCCAGGCTGGGGGCATGGAGGGGGGAGGGAAGCCGCATCGCAGCCCCCTCCAGGGGAGAGCTGATGCTCCATCAGGGCTCCCAGGAGTTGAGGGCAGACACAGAGCCCCTTCCCACCCCCAGTCCCACAGCTCACCTCCCCCAGGGCCTGAGGAGGCGTCTCCCCTTACCTGTACGGAGCCTTGTCACTCTCCAGCACGTGGACGGTACCTCCTGGCCCCTTCCTGGGGAGCAGTCCCAGACCCACTCTGCGGCGCACGTCCCAGGTTGGGGCATGGGTTGTGTGCGTGTGAGGTGGGGTGCCTCGGGGAGCTGGGCTCGAATATTCCTGGCTGCCACCTGCCACCGACCCGTCCCGGGGGGCCAGCTGCCTGAGGGGAGATGCTCCAGCCGGGCGGGCCCGCCGTCATCTGCCAGGAACACCAGGCGCCAGCTTTCCCTCACCAGGCGCCCGCCGGCTGCTCCCAGGCTGAGGCGACTGGTTTATTTTTAGAGCCCGGCCCTTCCCCAGACGCCAGGATCCCAGCTGAGATTTCCAGTGGCTCAAACTAGCCCATTCTGGGCTGAGCTGTTGCTTACTGGGAATGTTCTAGAAGAGAGAGACGGAGGCTTTAAAGGCTGTGGTCCTCATCCAAGAAATCCGGGGCTGGACTGGAGGTCTCCGAGATCCTCTGACGAGGATGGCCCCTGAATCAGGCGCCACGCGGGGATTTAGCTTGGGCAAGGAGCTTCCCTCCCTGGGCTGCCTCAGTTTCTTCCTCTTGAAGATGACCGACGGCAGTAGGCACACCTGCCCGGAGCAGGGCTGGGATCAGAGAATGGGCTGGAACGCGGGACAGCCATAACCGTCCACTGTGCATCTCCTCAACCGGACTGAGGTCACAGGAGGCCAGGGACCTGTCTTGTTCACCATCATAACCTCAGCGTGTCTATTCCATAGTTGGTGCACATCGTAGGTGCTCAGAAAATATTTAGTAAGGAGGGGAACACATGCCCATCTCCCGATAGCACTGTTAGCCTCCTAACGACCTGCAAGATCACGGGACTAAATACGCTTGATATACGCGCAGCCCAAGGTCTAGACAGGAAAGGAGCTGACTCAGGTCCCCTGGCAGCAGGTGGCAGTGCCAGGGCTCCGCAACCCACCTGTGTCTGACAGCCAACCGTGGAACATTCCGCTTTGCCGGTCCGGTTCTGGCCTTGCGGCTGCCTCACCCAGGCCCCATAAACCTCATCTCCTCTGCAGACCCGCCACTGATAAGATTCACCGTGGGCGGCTCTGCCTTCTGAATCTGTCCGGTACCCCCAAGGGAGGACTCAACCCAGTTCTAGATGTTTCTACACAGAATGTCCCAGCGCAGCTCTTGACCTGTTGGGCGGGGCCTTGCTCTCCCCTCTCTCAGGCCAGGCAGCGATTCTGCTGCTGGAACTGGCAGGACTGCAGGGCCGAAGGGGAAGGCGCCGGGCACGAGGTGGGCCATCAGCGTCTGCTCATCCGCTTTGCCTTAGCTCGTAGGGAAAGAAGCGTTCTGATCTGTGTGTGGGTGTCCACGTGTGCACGTGTGTGTTTGCTGAATGTGTTTTAGCCTCCATGCGGAGTGTGGGTCAGGCTGCCCCTCACCCGGTGGGGGTAGCCCCTTTCCAGACAGGCAGACCCCTTTGTCCTGCCTCTACCCACCTGTGCCCGGGGTGCCCGCCGTTCCTCTGCAGCCGCCCAGGTGCCACCACCTCTTCTGTACCTCAGGGACTGGCTGGCTGGTCTCCCAGGGTCCCGAGAGGCCTGGGGACTGGAAAGGCCCAACCCCCATGCTCCCGCCCTGGGGAACAGGAGGCAGGTTGCCTGGAGGCTGCATGCAGCGGCAGCCACCGGGGTCCCCTCCCCGGAAGACAGATGTAAGCCCACCCAGGGCCGGCCCCAGGGCTACTTGCAGGCAGGAGAGGGTCTGGCATCTTACCCGGGACCGTCCACCCCTGGGGTTGCTGACCAGGCGCAGCCAGTGGTCCCTTGGAGGAGCCAGGCTGCAGTCTGCTGGCAGCCCCAGCACACCCCTTTGAGGCTTGTCTCCCCAGTTCTCTCTCGGGGCCTCTGCTCTTCCGGGCGCCTGTCCAGGAGAATCTGTGCTTTGTGTCCCCGACTTGACTCACGCCTGCTTCTTCCATCGGGCCCCGCGGGCAGGACCACTGCTTATGCAGGGCTGCGAGGGCCTTCGGTTCCTATTGGTCGGTCAGATGAACGAATCCACCAACAGAAGAGCTCGGTGAGTTCGAGCCGTCCACGTGATGTCACGCCATGCAGCCATTTCCAACGTGTTTTCTGAATAATATTTAATATTCTGGGCAAATGTTCACGGCATGAGCAAAGTGAATACAGTAGAGAACAAATTGTCACTGTGAAGATGTACATCGATGGATACGGTCCCTCCATCCAGGCGGGGAGTAACCCCTCCCAGCCCAGCCCTTTACCTGCGTGCCCGGTCCCTTGCTTCCTGCCAACACGTGGGCTTGTGACAGTGACCATTTGGTGAAAGGATGGATGGGTTCTTTCATCCACCGCCATTCCTCCCTGCAGCCAACAAATACTGTGGAGCACGTACAGTGTGCAGGCTCTCTTCTCTGCACCTGCAAGCTCCCAGCCTGATCTGCTTTGACCGGTCCACACGCCAGCAGCATCCCTACCGGCCCTGTGGCCCGAGGCCCTTGTTCACAGGACTCAGGCTGAGCCCCGGGGTCTGTGCTCTGGGCTGAGCATCGGAGGAGCCCGGGGGCTGATCACCCTCCAGGGACAGAGCCCCGAGCACCAGTCCCCTCTCGTGAGTCCTGCCGGCCCTCTGTCTGGGCACCTGATGGGCCACCAGATTCTCTCCACTGCTCCCCACCCCAGCCAGGACACACCCCACCTGCTTGCGATCTGACGGCCATGGCACTCCCATCCAGGGCTAACTCAGGGTTTCTACTACTGGGTTTCCCTTCTCCAGGGGACTGTGAAAATCCACCCCCCACCCGCGCCCAGGATGGAGGCCCCAAGCAGGGAGAAAAGGGAGAGATGGCAGCTGGCATCCCAGCTGCTGGCCTAATTCTAGGCCCCATCTTGCCTCCCTGTCACTCATGGGAAGGGGGGAGGGGGTGGGATAGACGGAGACACCACAAGACAAGGCGAGAGACACATGGAAAGGAGCACAGGGATAGAGATAGACGTCCAGACAGAAAGAGGTGGAGACAGAGGGAGGGAGAGCAGGAGACAGACAGAGAGAGGCACGTGGGAGAGGCTGGAACAGAGAGGTGGCCAAGAGACGCCGAGAGGGACAGCCAGCCAGGGGTCCTAATAGAGGAGAGAGAGGGGGAGAGACAGAAGGAAGGGAGTGAGACTACCTCTTCCTCCAGGGAGCCCTCCAGGCTCTGAGCATCCATCACTCTGCCCCTTTCTGCCTTGTCCCCCAGGTCCCCCCCGGGCATGTCCCCCATGCCCAGCCTGATCCCCTCTGGTCCCTGGCATGTCCGCCAGGCCCCTCTGTGGGGTCGCGAGGCCGGTGAGGTTGAGCTGAGAAGGGGAGGGTGGGGCATTGACCTCGCCTACCCACAGTGAGCAAGCTCATTCTGAGGATGCTGGGGGCCAAGAGGGCTTGGGGGCCAAGAGGGTCTGAGAAGGAGCGCCCCCTGCCCCATGGGCGGACCAGCGAGTGGCCAGTGAGCAGAGTCTGCAGCCCAGAAAGCGATGGCAGAGGAGGACCCGCAGTGCCTGCCCACCTGAACTTGGGCTCTGAGTTGAGAAGGTTTTCCAGCTGAGAGCTGTCTGGTGGTCCATTTTACAGATGAGAAAACCAAAGCCAGGAGGGTCAGAGTTAGGTGCCTGTGCTCCCTAACCCCCGCACTGGCAGCCTCTCTCTATTCCTTTGTGCCACTCTAGTCCCTTTGGCAGCCTTCCTGGTGGTGAATGCTTGCATACCTCCGGTAATGGGGAGCTCACTATCTATCATGGCAGCCGCTCCATGGACACAGTGCACGCTCTCTAGCTGTGCCCCTATCCCTTCACGTTTCAGTGGCTCAGGGAGCAGAGGCTTTGCCCACAGTCCTGGGGTCTCTGGTCCACCTCTGTGCCTTATGGCCATGCACCTGGGCTTTTGAAACTTTCAGTAGAACCCACCTTTGTGCCTTTAAACCCCTTTTCCTGAGTGAGAATGGCCAGCACTTCCCACCTGCCAGGTGTGTTTGAGTGCTCACATGTTACTCTCAATCCCCATCATAAACAGTTTGTCTGTTTACTTATGAATTACCCCCATTCTGAAAGGTCAGGCCAAGCGAGCAGGGCCCCCGTCTGTCTTGTTCACTTCTGTATGGTCAGCAGTGACCATTGCTTGGCACATACCAAGTGATCAGGGGACATTTCCTGCTAACCTGATGATCTGGAGGAAGAGGGAAGACACACAGCCTCCGTGTTCTACAAGGACATCCCTTCTCCTGGCTCCCTGCCCTACTGGGCCCCCCACACAGGTGGTTCCTCCATGGCTCAGCCCGCCCCTGCCCTGAGCCCACCCTAGCTCAGTCGGGGCCATCTAGCCCAAAGAGGGGGCCTGGGGGCAGGGGGACCAACAATGCATTGGCAGGAGCCCAGGGGCCAGAATGGGGTCCAGGTCAGAACAGGTGCATTATTTGTTGAAAAGACTGTCCTTTCTCAGCCCTTTCATTTTTCTTCATTTAAAAAAACTCTCTATTCTTAAGTATGCATAATTTTTACTGGTCTGTTTTTAAAGTTCCTGTATTTTTCCCCCGTCATCTCTAACGCACTGTGAAGCCGATCCAGCGAAGTTTTCATTGCAGTTACTGTACTTTTTAGTTCTAGAGTTTGCATTTTTTACCAGTTTTCCTTCTTCTGCTGAGTTTTCCTATTTGTTCACTCATTAACACCATATTCTTCAATTTCTTAGAGATGTTTTTCCTTTAATTCTTTGAACACATTTGTAATAGCTCTTTTAAAGGCTTTGTCTGCTAAGTCTAACATTGGAAACATCTCAAGTTTAATTTCTATTGCCTGCTTTTTTCCCCTTAACTGTCAGTCTCATGTTCCTGTTTCTTTGTGTGTCTAGTGAGTTTTTAATTGGATGCTGGGCATAGCGAACAATGTATTGTAGAGATATTGGATTCTGCTATCATCCTCTAAAGAGTGTTTCTTGTTTTAGCAGGCAGTTCAATTACCAGCTGACGACTTTGAACTTAGAGAGACTCAGCTTACACTTTGTTCATGTGAATATGGAGAAAGCCAATGTGTTTCCTCAGTTCCTCTTAGTTGGCAGGAATTACCTCTGAACTTTGGTTTCCTTGCAGATCTTTTGGGGGCTTAGTTTTAGGTTATATTAGGAGGGGTCCAGTTTAACTCTTACCCTGATACGTGGTTCCTACTCCTAAGACATAGCCTCTCTGGGTTCTCAGCTGGATGTCGAGAGTATTAACAAACTGTTGAGATTTCTCCATTATGACCAAGCAGGAATTTCCGTGTTCCTCTGTTTTTTCCCCCAGTTCAGCTCAGACCTCTAGTGCTTCCAATTTGCTTTCAGTCCCGTAGGGTCTGCTCTCTGAAAGTCTTGGAGGGTCTCGCTCTGAGCATGTACAGCACATCCTCCAGCCGTGAACTCATCGGGAGACCCCACATCGACTTCCGGGGTCGCCCCTCTGCACAGCTCCTCTGTGATGCCTTCCTCTGCCGGTCCCAGCTGCCCTGACCTCCAGCTGCTGCCTTCGCAGCTCACCATGGCCACTGAGCTCGGCTAAGCCCCAGGCCCCTGTGCTGCACCCAGCAAATTATCCCCTGGAAGAGAACTGGTGATCGTGGGCACCCCTGTGGGCTTTCCTTCTCTCAAGGATAACAGTCTTGCACTGCCTGTTGCCCATTGCCTGCCAAGAGTTGCCTCATATATTGCTCCAACTTCGTAACTGTTGACCACGGAAGGGATAGCTGAGTGCCAGTTAATTCCATCTTGGCCAGATGGCAAGTGGCTTCATTCCCCGGCCCCTGATTCCACCTAGAATAGATTCAAGTTCCGTGTTTGGTCTTCAAGGCTCTGCAATCCCTACTTCCTTCTCAGATTTCACCCTCACGCTCCACTGTCACTTCATCTCCAGGCACAGAGGCCCTTCCTTTTATTCTTCAAGTACATCAGGCTCTTTGCCACTTCTGGGACTTTGCACCTGTTCCCTCTACCAAGCGTTCTGAGCCCAGATCTCTGCATGACTGGTTATTCAGGTCTCAGTTCCAAATCACCGTGTCAGAGAGCCTTTCCCAGGCCAGTCTTTGTAACAAAAACTACAGTCCTCTCCACCTCCCCATTGTTTATTTTCTTTATAACACTGATTGACATCTGAAATGATCACGCTTGTTAACAGATTTATTTGTTTCTTCTCTGTCTCTCCAAACAGAACATGCGCCCCACGGAGCAGAAGTGCATCTGTCTTCTTCCCCATGGTGTCTGGGGACCAGGCTCAGACCTGGCACGCTTGACTCCTTTTAAGGATTTTAATTGGCCCCTCCCCTTCCTCTGACACCTGCTTGGCACCCTTATTTCCTGAATGAAGAGTCGTTTCCTTGAAAGCGAAGGTAGAAATCTGTCCTGCGCCTCACGCCTTCCGCCATCTGCTGTGCTACCACCTTCCACCAGCAAGCAGCCTCCCTCCCTCCCCACTCTCGCTCTTTGTACTCCAGGTGGGATGAAACAAAACCCTTCCCCGATTAGGCTGTATCTATCAAAAGGCTTAATATGCTCCCACCCTTGGGTCCAAGACAAGGAAACAGCTGGAGGTGCCACAGTCAGGGCTGAAACAGGGAACACCCAGCAGGACGCTTAGTGCAGGCTTGGAGCTGGGTTCAGAGTCCCTGGTCCCAGGGGTTGGGTGACTGATGGGAATGAGGCCGTGAGATCAGAAAACCAAGACTGGGCATTACATCCTACAGCCCACCTGGGGGTGAAGCCTCAAGGAGGGGGATTCACATGGGACCCCTGGAGATAGGAAGGTCACGGGGGAGGGGAGCCCGACAGGTCTGGCAGGTGGGCGGAGGTCAGTTCTCTAGGCCACGCAGCTCCCTGGTTGCACAGCGGAATCCCTAGTTTCCACAAAAATATGCCAGTGCCTGGGCTCTCCCCATCCCTACTTGACCAATGACACAGAAATCGCCGGGAGCGGCTGGCATCAGTATTGTCAAGAGTGGCTCCCATGCCTCGAAGGTGTGCCCAGGCCTGAGGATCTGAATGTGCCTTGGAGCCCCTTGAGGAGAGCTCCCCAGCCCCCTGCTCTGCACCCTTCTCCCTGGGCGGGCAGGCCCACAGGTGCGCTCCACGCTGCAGGCTTAATTAACTGTTTGTAAATTCTAAATCGAGAGCGACAGCTTTCTTCCAACTGACAACTCTGCCCATAATTGATATTAGTTTTCCTCCGTTCCCAGAGGCAGTCAGGAAGTAAGAAGTCTCTCTTGCTATTAAGCCTGATCTCAGCCTAAGACCCTCTGGTGGTGGTGAGTGGGGAGTTAGGGCTGGACTCAGAGGCCTCCCCCGCACCCCCCCTCACCCCTGCTGACCCATCCTGCCCCTTCTCCTCTGCTGCGGCCCTGAGCGAAGCGGGGGGGTGGACACAGGCACCCAGGACTGGCTGACGGGACCCTCAAAAGTCTGCCCATCCTCAAAAATACCAGCTCTTTTTTTTTGTTTTTTGGCCTCCCCACGGCTTGTGGGATTTTAGTTCCCTGACCAGGGAACGAACCCAGGCCCTCGGCAGTGAGAGCGCAGAAACCTAACCACTGGACCGCCAGGGAATTCTCACCAACTCTTTCTTAAAGATGAGACTGTGTCCCCTAAAACCATCTCTGGAATGTTCTTGAGCCAGCTTCTGCAAAGACGCCTCCCGGGCCCTGTCTGGGAGGAGCGCAAGACAGTGGGTGGCACCGAGTATATGGGGGAGGGCATGTGGGCCCGTCCTGGGTTCAAATCCCACCTGTGCTTCAGACCCCCATTCTCCCGCCAGGCAGTGAGCGTAACGGTGAGGCATCATCTCACAGCCCACGGTGGGGACAAAGGAGAAAAGGCGTGCAGAGGTGCTTCAAACATGCTGAGCACGTGCTTATCGTCATGGCGACGGGGATGATTCCTGCATCACGGAAAAGTGACTTGGAGCCCCAGCTGCCTTAGAACAAGTGGGCAGCCCGTCAGGGACGAGGAAAGGAACCCACTCCCTGCGGTGGGCAATTTCTGGGGTGTGAGTCAAGCTCTCGGTCACACCACTTCACCCTCACACCTCCCATCCTTCTCCTCCTTAGCAGAGGGAACTTTGGGCTAATTATAGAAGTGAACTAGTTACCAGGGGCAGCTGACTCCACATAGTATAATCTATGAAACACGAGCTGGCACGCTGCAGACCCCCTTCCCCGAGGGCTGGGGCAGCTGCAGGCTGTGGGGTGATCCTGGGAGGGCCCTGGCTACTCTGGACAGCCCCCCATTCTCACCTCTTCCCCGTCTTGGCTCAGCTGGTGAAGCTACAGAGAGGCCTAGGGCATAAGCTCGATGATGGGGAGGCCATTTAGCTATTCTTGGGCACAATGTGGAGGTCTCAGGTGGTCCTCTAGTAGTCAAGGTGTTCCAGCTTTTTCCTAGCCCGGGCCTGGGGAGCCCCGGGCACCAGTCTCCTCTGCTGATGCCCTTGGAGACGGAGCCAGGAAGCTTTCCCTGGATCCCAGCTGGGCCTCAGAATCCTTCTCAATGCTTTCCCAGGCAGCCTCTGCTGATTGATTAGGGCTGGCATTTGAGATGAAAGCGATTTGCCAGCCCTGCCTTAAATCTTCCAACTCTGAAAGAATCCAAGAAAAATGTTAGCTCTGGTGTGAAGCAACCCGTAGCTGTATAGAGGGAACCCCTTGGCAATGGGTGGGGGACCTTCTCCTTTGGAGAAAGCTTGAGCCCTGAGCAGAGAGAGAAGAGGAGGGATGCTAAAGAAGAAGTGTGACAGCATCGTCTCCCCCAGGCTCCTGGTCTGCTGCCGGGGTTCTCTGCTTCCTCCAACCCCGTCAATCCCCTGATTGCCTGCTCCCAAGTTGAGGTGCCCTTTGGGGGGGGGGGCACCACAGAGGCCACAGTGGCCAAGGGTCAAGTCCCAGCTCTGCCACCTAAGTAACTCAGACAGTTACTGAATGTCTCTGATGCTCCGTTTTCTCATCTGTAGAATGAGGGTAACATTTCCTGCCTTGAAGTTATACTGTGAAGAATAGATGCGTTGGTAGATGATATTTAATTGATGCTAGGAGTCATCTTTTTGGGTCACAGTTAAATTATCAGTATTTCAAAAATTCTTAGTGGTACCTAAAATACAAGGGCCTCATGATGGGCAAGGATCTTTGACTTACAGGAATATGGTGTGTACAACATTTAGAACCGTGGCTGGCACGTAGTAAGTGCTAATGAACGTTAGCTGTTGTTATTTCCACATAAATCAGGTAAAGTCCAGATCTTGTTCTGTTGCCCTCTCCCTATCCCCCATTCAAATAAGGCAAATAAAAATCACTGAAAGCAGAAGACCCTGTTCTGGGGCTTCCAAGAGCGTGTGTAGGGGAAGGGTCTGCAGACTGCTGCTCCAGGTGGGCATGAGGGGTCACCTCTGTCAGTTCCGTGGCCCCTGATGGGATCACCATGCTCAGGGTCTTGCTTATTTTTCTCACAGCCATAGCATTTTTCTGCAAGATGGTTTTTTCTTGGTCACATAGTATTCTGCCACATAAACGGTCTGTCCTTTTCCTAACAAGCCCTTATAGGTGGCGATTCGGGCTGGTTCCACTTTTCCATGTTATACAGAATTGCCTTGTTCATATCACCAGTGAGTCCCCAGAATAAAGTCCTTACAGGTAATTGCTGGAGAGAAATGATCAGCAGATCTTTGGTCTCTATAATCGACTTGCAGTTTAGGAAGTATTATCCCGTTTCACAGAAGAGGAAACAATCCAGCATATTTCACGCAATCAAGGTCACCTAGAAAGCTAGCAGCAGACCAGGACTCACCGCATGACCTGGAAAAGACTTGCTGCCATGCTTGGTTTGAAACACCTGTCTCCGGGCCTCTGGGAGGTGTGAGAAATCATGGGAAAACCTTAAAAGGTTTCCTCTCATTGAACTTCTCTGCGTCTCTGCACTGACGCGCATTAAGAAGTTCAAAGCCTCGGAGACCAAGTTTCCGAGAGGTGGGATCTGTAGGTGTTTATTCTGGCAGGTCTTGGTGGCCAGGCGATCTCATTTTCAGCTGTAACTGTGCGTCTCCACTTTTCTCTAGAGATTTCTCTCCCAACCAAGTGGCTGACCGGGTCACTGGGCTGTGAATTAATTACGTGCCGGCACACAGCTCTGTCAAAGAGCGCAGAAAAGCAATTTTAGAAAAGAAACCGCTTTTTCTCTCTTGGTGGCTTTCATTGTAGGAGAAAGGGACAATTATGAATTACATCAGAGCTATTCTGGGGCAGCCAGCGGAGGCCGGGAGGAGCCTGGTCTCAGCTCTCCAAGCCGGGGCTGGCTTTCCAGGGGCCAGGCCAGGGGGCATTTCCTCTCCCCAGTCTCACTCCCACTGCCCCCAGGAGCCAGGAGCTGCTCAAACCCGAGTGTGGATGATGCTGGAGTGTGTGAGCATCGTCAGATCACAGGAGGCCAGAAAACCCTAATCCGCATCTAACACAGTTCTTTCACTTACAGCAGGGACCTGGGCTTCCCCCAGAGGGGAGGGGACTTGCCCAAATTCGCACAACCAGACAGGTGAGGGCCTGGGGTCTGGACCCTCCTCTCCCGAGTGTCCCTCAGTCCCAAAAGTTTGGAGGAGGGGCGGCATCTGGGGTTGGCTTCCCTGGAAACCAAGACGGGGATTTAGCACAGAAGGGCCAAGTAGGCAGAGGGCTTTCAGTAGATGTCTGCAGTGGTTTGAACGGTGGCCCCCAAAGATACGTCCACAGCCCCACCCCGGGAACCTCTGGCTGTGACTTTATTTGAAAAAGGGTCTTTGCAGTTGTGACTGAGTTAAGGATCTCCAGATGGCCTCCTCCTGGATTATCTGGGAGGGCCCAAAATCCAATGACAAGTGTTCTTTGTTTTGTTTGTTTTGCTGGCCATGCCACGTGGCTTGCGGGATCTTAGTTCCCCGACCAGGGATTGAACCCACACCCTCGACAGTGAAAGCTTGGAGTCCTAACCACTGGATCGCCGGGGAAGTCCCAATGACAAGTGTTCTTATAAGAAACAAAAGAGGAGAGGACACAGGCAGAGAAGGGAAGGCCATATGGCCTGAGAGGCAGAGACTGGAATGATGTGGTCACAAGCCAAGGCAAACCAGGGGACACTGGCAGCCCCCAGAAACTGGAGAAGGCAGGAAGGAGTCTGCCCTTGGGTGTTTGCAGGGAGCGCAGCCCTGCAGACACCTTAACTTCAGACAACTAGCCTCCAGGGCTGTGAGAGAATATTTTCTGTTCTTTTAAGATACGAACTTTGTGGTGCTGGACTGTGGCAGCCCTCAGGCAAAACACACCCTGTCCCTGCAGGGAAGTAAGGAGGACAGGCAGAGGGAAGGGCTGCTCCCCTACCCCTCGACGCTGCAGGGCGCTCTGGGGCTGGGGGCACCTTCAGGGGTGTCCCAACCTGGGGCATCAGCTGGTCAGTCCCTGGGCTGCCCGCTGGGAGGGGGTGAGAACTGGAGGGGTCAGTTCTCTGTGGCAACCGTAGGGATGGGCACGCCTGTCCCGAGGAGCATCTGGGTGACACGCGACAGTTCCCACCACAGAGGGGCTGATAAAATTGTCTGCATAAAAGTGGAAACTCCTATGTGGCCAAAGAATGAAAGCAAAGTGAAAAAGACACATGCCAAAGGAAGAGAAGGCTCTTGCGACATATAGAACGGAAGCTTAATAGCCTTCTTTTGCAGGAAGTGTGCTAGAAAACAGTCAGAAAGGCACAAACAATAGAAAAAGAGGTAAAGTAGTGAACAAGTAAAAAATAAAGAAATTCACCTTCACCAGTGATCAGGGAACTGAAAATTAACACAATGCCGTATTAGTTCTCACCCATCAGAACGCCAACAGAGAAAGGGTTATGACGTTGCAGTCAGGGGAGCTGGCGCTCTCTCAATGATCCGGGCTCGGGGGGTCAATAGGGTCCGCTTTTGTGAAAGGCCAGGGCATCAAAATCACAAATGCAAGCACCCTCTTGAGTAAGAAAGTCCACTAGTTAGAGCCCCTAGTATAAAATATTCATCAGGGGACTTCCCTGGTATCGCAGTGGGTAAGAATCCGCCTGCCGTTGCAGGGGACATAGGTTGGATCCCTGGTCCAGGAAGATCCCACGTGCCGCAGAGCAACTAAGCCCATGCGCCACAACTACTGAGCCTGCGCTCTAGAGCCCGCGAGCCACAACTACTGAGCCCACGAGCCACAACTACTGAAGCCCGCGCGCCTAGAGCCCAGGCTCCACAACAAGACAAGCCACCGCAATGAGAAGCCCGCGTACCGCAACGAAGAGTAGCCCCCGCTCGCCACAACTAGAGAAAGTCCGCGCACAGCAACGAAGACCCAATGCAACCAAAAATAAATAAATTTATAATAAAAAAATATTCATTAGGTGCCCCGAGATAACTGTGCATTTTGTTACAGCATCACTTGTCATGGAGAGAAGCCAACAGCACTTAACTGTTCAAAGGAGTTGCGCAGCACGTGTGCAGAGACTGTGGGTCTATTTATCCTGCTCAGGAAAGATGCCGTGAGATGTTACAGTAAGGCGGTCCAGAAAGCGTACTTCTAGTATGAACTTATGTGGAAGGAAGGCGCCAGCTCTGTACGAGCATGTGGGAGTGGGAACACGGGATGGAAGCATGCCTCTCCCCACTCTCCAAAAGGCCTGCTTCACACCTTCCCTCTTTCTTCCCACCTCCCACGCCTCACGTTCAGCCGGCGACCTTGCTTCGTTCTTCACTGAGGAACCAGAAGCAGCCAGGTCAGACCGGTCCTTGCCCAACCCACGTGCCCACTCTCCCACTCTCCTCGCAGGTCTGTAAGGCGGACGCATGTCCCCGCCCCTGATGCAGACCGAGTTCTCCCCTCCCCTCAGCAGCCTTCCCCCACCCCACCCTGCTTCCTGCATCATCCAAACTCCCCCTTTCCTGGATCAATCCATCAGCACACAAGCTACTGCTAGTAACTAGAGCAGAATGGCTAATGGGGAGGAGAGATTTCTGCTGAGCTAGGGACAAATTCGAATGCACAGCCCGGCAGTGCTGCCTGGGACCCCCAGGCAGCACTGAGCTCTGGACACGGGGCCCAGCTGGGGAATGCGGGACGCAGCTGGCAGGGCCCAGAGCCCTGGCACTGTGTCACCAGCTGCTCCAGGGCTCACTGCGGCCTGGGAACCTGGGGGCAGGCTGGGGGCGGGGATGTGCTGGCAATGTGGGTGCAGCAAACCACATGCTTGGCTTCAACGAACCCCTCCTTCAGAGATAGAATCCTCTCCCCTTTTTCACAGGGAGAGACTAACACTCAGACAAGTGGCCCAGCTGGGATTTACCCAGGATATTGGACTCAGGGGCCGTGACCCCGCTCCTGCCCCATGCTTCCTGTATCCTCCTGGGTGGGGGGCAACCTCCTACGTGGAGCTCCTGAGACTCCTTCATTCCTGCGATGCAGATTTTGCTTTGCTTTTGGTTTTGACAATTTTTTACTAAAGTATAACAAACACACAGAAAAGTTCACAAAACCTCAGTGTCCAGGTCCCTGAAGTTTTCCAAAGTGAGGACCCCCACGTGGACACCCCCAGATTGAGGAGCAGAGCCCTTTGGATGTCTCCAAGCGTCACCTAGCTGGTAGCCCATGTCAGAGCCCCCTCCTTTTTCAAGGCTGAATAATATTCCATCCCGTTTTGTTCTTGACAAAGAAAAGACACTGCCCAGTTATTACATTACTACACAAACCCTGATGAGCCCTGGAGAATGTGCCAGATGCCACAGAAGGAATGGGGGTACCTGCAGCCCTGTCAACTGGGGACAAGAATGGACACTGTGCCATAGGCTTGAGGCAAGGGGACGCATCCATACAGGATGGCTCTGAACAGGGCAGTGCATGGCTTGTGCTCAGTAAGGATCCATAATTACCAGACTTGCTGCGTGCTCTGACAGGGCACCTGAGCGGCCAGTGCCTGACACAGAGAGGATGATCACTAAACACTGCCATGAGGGGCACACCGGTGACCTGGTAGAAAGCCAGCCAAAGGCCTCACTCATGTCCCTCGTTTAACTCGCCCCACCTCTGCAGGGGAGGCCCTCCAAGCCCCATTGGACAGATGGGGACACTGAGGGAGGGAGAAACGGGCTGCCGGTGATCGGATGTGCAGGCCTGGCCCTTTGGAGTCCTGTACTGGCCTCCTGTCCCCATGTCCCCACCCAGAGGCTGCCAGGGCTTTACAGGAGTAGGAGTAGAGCACACAGAAGGAGGGGATGGGCTACAGGAGGGAGAGAGCTGCAGCGGGGAGGCTCTACCCCACCACACATGCCTTGCTGCCACCCGTTCCATCTATGTTGGAAGCTGGGATTCAAGCGTGTGGGTGTTGGCCCAGGGCTCAGAGGCCCAGGCTTTACTTCCAGAAGTTTCTAGTCCTTGCCCAGACCTTTCATTGGCCCAGCAGAGCTCAGTAGAATCTGGCCTAGCCGGGGGGAGAGAGGTCAGCCCCTGAGCAAGGGAAGGGGCTTGCAGTCTCCCATGGACCAGTGGATACAGAGGCCCCTGAGGGGCTCCAGGCATGCTGGGCAAGGGCAGAGCCCGTCTGGGGTTCACGCGTCAGGGTTTGACAAGCTGGAAGGTCCTGGGTCCTCTGATGGGGGCAGAGGGACAGTTCCCCGCAGCCCAAGAGCTGGCCCTCCAGGCACACTTTGCAGGGGAGGGAGCGGAGGCCCAGGGAGGGGGCCCAGGCTGGGGCCACGCTGCCGGTGAGAGGTAGAGAGGCCCCCAGCGCCCCAGCCTCTCAGGACCGCACCTGGCGGAGATGGGAGCCATGTTCCAGGGGCCCGACCAGCGGAGACAGATGGAAAAGGGGAGGCAGCTTGGCAGGCAGCCGTGTGGCGGGCGGGCTGCAGCATTACCTGGGGTCATGTTAAACTGGAAGTGACAAGCCACAGAGTGAGGGCGCAGACGGCAATTCATCTGCTCCTCTGGACAGGAAATCTATCCAGCAAACGCAGGGCTCTCCCACCTCCAAGGCTTGCACTTCATGGGGAGAAATAGGAACCATCTGAGTTCTTCTGCCACTTCCCTGTGGCCCGGGGTCCAAGAACAAGGGCAGGGTGGAGGTACAGAGGGCTGCACGGGGGAAGGGGGGTCGAAAGAGCATCCCCTGTAAAGGTGTGGGGAGCGGAAGGCTGGCCTCAAACCTGCAGCCGGGTCCGAGTGACCCTCAGCCCCTGGATCGTATCCCATCCCCACCCACGGTGAGGGGGTTCTGCCCTGGGCATTAGTCTGGAGTCAATGATAATGATGTTGTTGGCCTCTCCGGGTGGGCCCAGCGCGGGCCCACCTCCCTTGATGCTCTGGGAGGGCGTGATGGGATCCACCGGTGGGGGGAGACCCTGCGTGGTGGGGCCCTCGGGGTCCGCCGACCCTGGGCTCAGCACGAGGTAGGGGTTAAAGCCACCAAAATTCACCAAAGCTCAGAGCCTCCCCAGGGAACGGTTTCCTCGCAGAGCTGTGATCTGTCACCCCCCACCCCCCCTAACCCCTGCTTAAGCCTCCCAGTGGCTTCCCAGGACTCGCTGAATGAAACTGGCTCCCCCGGCCCGGGCTCCTGTCTGGTCCCCCCCGGCCCCCAGGTTGCTCGTCCTCCGCCCGCCATCACCCCGTCTCACTTTCCCCATCATCGAGCCCTCTGTCCACCTATTGATGTGCTCATTTGTCGTCTGGGTGCCCTCCGCCCCCAGCTCCAGCACGGAAATTCCCTGGAGGCAGGGTTTTGTCTATCGTAGGGGCTGCTAACACCTAGTACGGGCCTGGCCCAGAGCAGGTGCTCAGAAACCCCGGTTGGATGAGTGAGGATCGAAGAGCGGTGACACCGACACCGGCCTGATGGTCTCCTCGCTGCGATGCCCGCAGAAGCACGACTCCCCAAGTCCGAGCTGCTTGGAACGTGGTGTGGGCCAGAATGTGGGGTTCGGATCCCAGCTCCGCCGGTCACTCGCCATATGGCCTTGGGCCACTTACAGACGCTCCTTGCCTCAGTCTCTGCACCTGTGTTATGGGGCAGCAAGAGTAGCCCTTGCTGGTCCCTCCTCTGTGCCACGCACACTTCTAGGTCCTAAGAACCATCGTTTAATCCAGACAACAATCCAATACGTTTATTGTCCCCATTCTTCAGCTGAGAAAACTGGGGCCCAGAGAAGTCTTCACCTGCCCCAGGTGACAAGGCTGGGAAGAGGCACAGCCAGGACTCAAAGCAGGACCTCTTGGCCAAGCAGCCTGGTGTGGGTGGGGTGGGACCGACGGGCTCCACACTGGCCCTTCCCTTTGCCACAGTGCTTTGTGAGACAGAGGACACCTGGATGGGCTTAGCCGCTGGGGGGACAGAGCCAGGTTGAAGGCTCAGCTGAGAGAGGAATATAGGGGTGAGGTGTTGAAGGGGAGGAGGGGTCCACTGCCTGGTCCTCCCCCAGAGGCACACTCCTCCTGTGAGCGGTGTCCGTGTGTCCGTCTGCTCTGAGAGCCCACCCAGAGCTGACCATCTCCTGGCACCGCCAGCTGCCACCCCCCGCCAGGTGCCCGCTGGGTCCACTTCTCTCTCCGACTCTCAGCCTCCCATCCCTGGCTCTGCAGCTGAGCGCCCAGCTGCCCTCAGCCACTGTGGCCTCGGCCAGGACGCTGCCCACCTGGCTCCCAGATGCTCAGAGGAGAGCGGTCACCAGCAAGCACCCATTCTCTTGTGGACCCCAAACTCCGTCAGAGCAAGCCTTGCCCTCTCGACCTGTCCAAACACCCACACCCGGGGATGCTCGGTGGAGGGTGAGCAGGCAGAAGAGCTCCGGCCACGGCGGCACAGCCAGGAGGGTTACGGCCAATGGCTGGTAGAGAAAAGGCCACCTGCCAGGAGCCGGGGTGCCTGGAGGGCCAGAGACGATCCAGAGCAGCTCCCTGGGAGCCAGCAAGAGCCTGGGGGTGTGAGGGCCTGAGGGGCCCAGGCTGTCCCCACCCCAGCAGTCAGACCCAGTCCTGCTGGCCCCTGACATGCTGTGTGGCTTTGGGCAGGACGACGCCCCTCTCTGGGCCACATCTCCAGGATTGGAGCAGATGAGCCTTGGGGGCCCTGGCAGCCCAGGGGGTGCCGCCTCGGGTTCCTCAGACCATTTCCCGGGAGCACTCTTCACCAGGAACCGGGGAACAAATCCACGTGCCGACTCTCCGTCTGTTCATCAGTGTCAGCCTGCAGGCATCACTGCCTCGGTCCTCGAAGGCCCTGTGTCTGGAGGAGGAGCCTATACGGATACCTTCCCCCCACCAGCTGTTCACCAGAGGCTCCGCCGCTCACTTGTCCAGCCACTCCCAGGGGAAGCGGGACCTTCCAGCCTGTGTGTCACCGTCACCGTGTGAGTCAGCATGGGAAGAGGCCCCATGGGCCCGGGGCCACATGTCCCCCAGGGGCCCTGGATCCGGGTGCAAATCCCACCTCCAGCTCTACCGCGCAATGCTGTCCAAGTCACAAACCTTCGCGGAGCCTCGGTTTCCTCACCTGTAAAATGGGAATGACCACGTCTGCTCCGCTTGCCTCCTTGGGATGTTGGGAAGATTGAATGTGAGCATGAATGAGAAAGCACTGGCAAACTGTAGAGGGCTGTGCCCAGGGTGGGGAGCATTGTCCAGGCAGCTGAGCTTTGGGGCTTCCATGGCCAGGTACCAGCTTTGAGGGGTCTTGGGTCTTCTGAGTGCAGTGTGCACCTGCTTGCTTGCATCCTGGACCTCCATTCCAGCAGGACATTCAAGCTCAGTTAGGGTCCGGGTGTGAATAAGGCCAGCGGGAGTGGCTGAGCTCACTGAGACCCTTGCATCCTGGACCTCCAATCCAGCAGGACATTCAAGCTCAGTTAGGGCCCGGGTGTGAATAAGGCCAGCAGGAGTGGCTGAGCTCACTGAGACCC
>NW_021703783.1:95866447-95915071 GCF_005190385.1 Monodon monoceros
CCAGCAGGACCTTCAAGCTCAGTTAGGGTCCGGGTGTGAATAAGGCCCGTGGGAGTGGCTGAGCTCACTGAGACCCTTGCAGGCAGAGCCGACGGGGTTTCGGGCCAGGGTTTGTGCCGAGAAGCTTTCAGAGCCTTCCTTCTCCTCTTTCCTGTTCCAGAGCTTGTCTGAAACCAGGGCCCTGAAAATCTCAGAATTGGGGTGCTGGGGGAAGGCCAGGCAAAGCATGGGGGGAACCCAAGTTTTCCCTCTTCCACGCATTTAGGCAGTGGTGTGGGCCTGCTGGACAAGAGGCTGGTGAGGGAACCAGGAGGGAATTTCTTTTTCTAGATCCCTCCTGAGCCTCTGGCAGCCCCAGGGCCCCAGCGTCCCTCCTTCCTGCCCCCCGGCTGTGGCAGACAGGCCAGATGGCCCCTGTGCTGGGCTGTGCAGCCCTGGGTGGCCCAGAGCGCCTTCCCAGCGTACCTGCACTGCCACGGGCTGGGCCCCTGAGGATTCTCCCTGCCTCCATGGGAGCACTGGGGTCCAAAGGGCAGGATTGAATACAGTCAGCCCTGGCCTAGGTCCTCCCCACGTTACCTACCCACCTTCCTTCCAGCCCCAGCTTTGTGGGGGGTGGCTGAACATGAAAGCCTGGGGTCCCGGTTTCCAAAGCAACTGCAACGGCCGGAAGACTCTGGCTCAGGCTCCTAGAGGGCAGGGGCTGTCCCTTGGGGCCCAGCAGCCGAGCTGTCCTTCCAAACCCTCTGGGTCTTGGTCCCCCGCCCCCCCGACTCTGGGCTCAGTGCTCTGTGGGACACTGGATCAAGGGCAGGAGCTGGCCTCAGTCCCAGCCCTGGGCCTCAGATACTTGGCACCAGGCCCTGGGGGTGGACCTGCCCACATCAGGGCAGGATGCAGCCTGAGGCAGAGGACGGATCTGCCATGGGGGCACCGTGCACCGTGAGCTTAGGGGCAGGCACAGTGGGTGTCGTCGAGGCAGACGACACAGACCCCCGTCTGATGCCTGAGCCCCTGCCCTCCATCCACCCTGAGTCCCAGCACCCCACAGGGGCCTTGTGGGCCAGAGAGCTGCAAAGGGCAGGGATCCCCAAAGAAGGAGCCCCTGGGGCCAGGGCGGCCCCCCCTGCTCACCTCCACCCCACCTTCTGCTTTGAACTTGGCAGACTTGACAGTCTGCTCTCCGGGAGGCAGGTGACCCGGGCCCTGCTTTGCAGGGGCAGATGTAGGGGCCCCAAGGAGCTTCAGATGTGGCCAGGGGCCTGACCTGACTCCAGGCCTCCCGGGTCCCCACAGGCTTAGCTGACCTCAGCTCTCAGACGACACGCCTGGGGATCCGGGCACAGCATCCTTCAGGCCTAATGGGCAAATGCTGCTGAGAGGGCAAGGGGACCAGACAACCCCAGAGTCCCAGGGTTCACTGCCTCACTGCGACCTTGGCCACAGCCGCCTGGGTGAGGGATGGCAGCAAAGCCCACCCTGAGGATTGAGGTGGTGAATACACAGTGCGGCCGGCAAGTGTAGACAACATTCCCAGAGGACCGGCTGGAAGAAGGAAAGACACACTGTGGATGGGGGGGGGTATGCAGAGGGGGTCTCCTGAGCACAGTGGTGTGGGGAGGGACAGAGCTGGGGCGTGAGTGGAGGGGGCTCTTCCCTTCTCCATCCCCCAGCCCCGCGCATGCCCCGCCTGGCCCTGGCACCTGGCATCCTCCATCCTCCTGTCGTAGGAGTCCCAGGTGACCCCTCCCAGGGATTTGCTCTGACTTGCTGTCAGTTCCACTCTCTGGCATCCATGGTCCAGCGCGTCCGCATCCCCAGGGAGCCCCCGTCTGAAGGGGAGAGGCTGTTTATGCACAGGGTTGGGGCTGCGGAGACAAGCTGCTGGATTCAGCCCTATTTGTTGTTGAATTACAGAGAAGGGAAAGCAAAGTGAAACAGAGCCGCACGGGGGTAGCGGGGGAAGGCTGACTGGCCCGGAGTGCTGCACCCCCTACAGACGATTGCACAGGGACCCCACTCCCGCCCAAAGACCCCACGGGCCAGCAGCGGCCTTCCTCAGCCCCTCCTGGCCGTCAGCCCCTGCCTCAAGCCCTCCTCAAGGCTCTCCCCGGCTGTCATGCAGAGGAGTACTTTTTCTAATAACCTTCAGCGTCCCTGACTTTTATCATCCAGCAGCGGCTTTTAGGATTTACTGGGATTTCCCCTGACATGGTTTGACAGTTTCTTTGAGGAATTGGACAGTTTAGCTGCAGAACTCAATTTATCTGCGAGCAGCATGTTCCGGTCCCCGGGCCACCAGGCACCTCTTCATGCCAGCTCTCAGGGACAAGCCGCATGCTGGCTCTGATTTTGACAGACTAAGTGGCCGCCCAGAGTGGGGAACCTGCCGGGGGCGGCCGCGCTGCAGTCAGAGTCTTCTCTGAGGACACCTGGGAAGCACGTAGTATATGATCGTGTTCTCTGTAACTAGGGTTTGGGGAAAAGCAATTCTGGAGGCAACTCAGAGAAATGGAGATGATTTCCCCAGGAGGTGAGAGCTGAGCCGTGGCCCTGCTTCCTGCAGGATCTCGGGGGAGGAGGCTTTTCCTCTCTTGTGTGCAGACAGAAGGCGTCTTTGGAAAGCAGGGGTGAGCCTGGGTTATGAGGATGAGGCTAGAGCTCCTGTCTCAACACTCAGGATCTCCATCTCCCCTCCGAACACTCTCGCCGGCTCTGTCCCACTCGCATCACGTGTCATACATCCTTCATCCGACGCCTGCTTCCCTTGGCCCGCGTGGCTCTCCCCACCTGGGGTGCAGGTGCTCTCCCTGCTTCCGCAGCCCAGGAGACCGCTTCCTGTTCCAGGCTCAGCTCTCAGGTCTCCCTCCCGGGGGAACTCGGCCTGGGCGCCCTTCCTCTCTCCCTCCTCTGGGTTCTCAGCCCTTTGTGCAGACGCGCTGGGCGCGGGGGGCGCACCGCATGCGTGCTTAGGCACCTGCTGCATCCCACTCCAGGCACATCGTCTGCGCCTTCCAGGACACTGAGAACAAATGCAAGGAAGACGTGTGCGCAACATCCCTCTTGGAGCTCCTACTAAGCGCCAAATGCCGCTAACAGCTGGGTCTGCACCGTGGCAAGACAGACCTGCCAGCGCTCCCTCCCCGAATATTCCTCTCAGAACCCAGATCAGATGAGCAACGTGGCTGAGGTCGCCTCCGTCTGGAGCCGGTGACAGGCCCTGGGATGGCAGGCGGGTGAGTTGGCCTCTGCCTGGCCACATACCATGTGAACCCCCATCCCTTGCTGTCCCTCAAGTCTCCCGTCTAGGGCTGCAGGGCCAGGTGCCAAGGCCACAAAGAGAAGGTTGCATCTGGCAAGCCCCGTGGAAGCAGAGGCCAGGTGTGGTCATCTACTGTTGGGAGAGGAAGGGCAGGCAGGAAGAAAAGAGGTAGAGGAGGAAGGATGGAGAGACAGAGGAAGGGATGAGGGATACAGAGATGGAGCGATGGGGGATGAAGGGATGAAGGGATGGAGGGATGGAGGGAGGAGGGATGGAGAGATGGAGAGAAGGAGGGAGATAGGGATGGAGGGATGGAGGGCTGAAGGGATGGAGAGAAGGAGGGATGGAGGGATGGGGATGAAGGGATGGAGAGAAGGAGGGAGATAGGGAAGGAGGGATGGAGAGAAGGAGGGATGGAGGGAGGGGAGGAAGCAGGCAGAGGGCGAGGGAGAAGAAGCTTGGGCAATTCTCAGAGGAGGAGCCTCCATTATCGTGGTGATGGCCATGAAAACTCCCCTTAAGAACCTTGCCGGGGATACTGGCCCTCTGCACCATCCTTCCTGTATTCTTGGGACTGCAGAAGGAGCTGCTGTCTGGCCGAGGTCTCCAGAAAAGCTCTGGAATGCTCCTGGGGCCAGGATGGTGGGGTGCGTAGAGCCCTGGAGCCTGTCACGTCACCCCATCGCTGACCTGCCCCCAGGCCCAGGGAGAGACACATGGGGCCAGCCCCGGGCGACGGGGGTGGTAACAAGAGTCACCAAAAGGAGAAAGTACCGGAACAGTTCAGCTCAGCCCCAACGGGCCAGGCGCGTCGGACTGGGGGTCCCTCTGGGGTCTCCAGCTCTGTTCCCTCCCGACACCGATCCTCTCCACAGAGGGTGTGGTGGTACCCGTGGACACACAGAGAATTCTGCCCACATCCCAAGCCCTGGCTCTGGGAGTGCTCCCAGGACACATCCCAGCCTGTCGGAGGCTGACCCAGAGGAAAGATGCAGATCCGGGCTTGGCCTCGGACAAGTGACCTCTCTGAGTTTCGCCGTCCCCGGCTGTAAAATGAAATAGGCTGAACCCTCCATGGAGTTCCTGTGAGCCTTGAGTGTCTCCCATGGGCGTGCTGTCGCGGAGCCTGGGACGTGGCGAGCGCCCGCTGCGTGGACTCTTTTGGTGCTTCTCCTACCCTTCCTCCCAGGTTGCCAGGAGGACTGTGCGAAGCCAGGCTGTCTGCACGTGGTCAGCCCTTGATGCGCCTCGGCAATGGGATTTTCACTCCCGCTGCTTCCCTTGCACGGACTCAGGCAAGGGCCCCCCAGCAGATAAAGAAGCTTCCGGATGTCAACAATGCAGAAGAACCATTCATAGGAGGCAGCCCTGGACTTGGTGTGAGCAGGAAAGAGGCAGATCCAACTAGGCTCCGGGGTCAGAGACGTGGGTTCAAATCCCAGCCCCACCTCAGTTACCCGTGGGACCCTGAGCCGTAGAGGACACCAGGGTCCACCAGGTTGGGGCCCCCGGGCGCACTCTCTGGAACACCTGACTGATGCAGATCTATTGTCAAGTTGAAGTGCAGGTTACAAGACAGCCTTGAGTAATTCATCGGCTATTAATTGGGCACCTGCCCTCCCACCCCAGATCTGCCATCCCTGATGCCAGATTGTGGGTGTGGTGCTTAGAGCTGCTCAAGTCTAACCCCTTCCCCTAACTCACACGGGGAAACCTATAATGTGAGGATAAACCACTGTGCTGATGGCTGTACAAGGTCATGTACGAAATGACAGTTCTGGCACATAGCAGCATCTCGCTCAACTAAGATAACCCCCTCTTCATCCCAGCTGCCCACACACCTGTCCTCAGAGGCCTCATCCAGGTGTCAGGAACTAAAACCATTTTTAACAGGGAAAGCATCTTGGCCCAGGACAAATTCTTTATATTAAAACAAAAACAACCCCAAACCTCTGTGGGGACGTCCCAGTGGAGGTGATTCAGGCCACGTCAAGGTGAGGGGCCACACCTGGGGGCCATGCACCCTCCTGCCCTGCGGGTCCCAGTGCCCCGTAGCTGGTGAACTCACCTCTTGACAGCCACAGGCTCTGCTGATTGGATTTGTGTGATGGGGAAGAGGGCTGCTCTGGGTTTGCTGTCTGCACATTTATCAACTTCATGCTCCCCCGCTGGTGCCGCCTTTAATTGGGTTGAGAAGGCAGAATGCCCAGCAGGAGGTGAACGCTGGGCCCTTCATGTCCCCACAAGCCAGGCTTTGGCAACGTCTCCTGCCAGTCCTTGGTGGAGGCAGGGAGTTAGACTCTTCCCTCAGGGCATGTGCCCCACACTTCGTGTATAAACACCCCTTGGGGTCCCCTTGCTTCTAGGACCCAAGGGGGTTTGTCTGACATGTCCTTCCTGGGAAGGCCGCCAGGCTCAGCGTCATCCCCAGCACTGGGGCAGGGAAGGGGCCCCTGAGGTCTGACCCCGGCTAGGCCACCAACTCCTGGGGGCCCTGGGGAGCATCGCTCACTCTCTGTGCCTCAGTTTCCCCTGGTGTGGCCAGCAAAGCCATGGGGCGGCATGGACTTTGGGGTCAGGCTTCCTCAGCCCACTCTTGGGTCTCCCACTTCCTAGCTGGATGAGGCAGTTCACGTCCTTGGGCCTCAGTGTTCCAAATCTGTGAAATGGGGATGAAAATGCCCACTTTACAGGGCGAGCAAATCGTGGCTCAGATGAGATACTTATCCCCGTGGTCACTGAGTTAGAAATCAAATCAAAGCATCTGGTCCAGGGTTTTCAGCTTGTTCACCTGATTGTTGGCCTTTCGTCCCAAGAGCATCGTGACCCACGCTGGGGGTAGTGAGTGAGTCAGAGGTTGGAGGGATCTGTAGCTTCAATCTAGTTAGGAAATAAACAGCTCTCCCTCGGGGAAAGGACCATGGCTGGAGGATGCCCTAGACCTTCTTTATCTAGAGAGATGCTACCTTCAACAGGGCTGGAGCATCAGTTTCCTCTTGACGCCGTGAACCTTCTCCTGAAGAGTCAGACATGTGTCTTTCCAGAGACCTAGAGGGAATATGAACCACTCTTTCCTGGGAAACTGGGTTCTGGAATGTTTTCCTGTCCAGAAAGAAGGCCAGAGCAAAGCATGGTGGGGGAGGCATACGTGTGGGGCAGGACCCCTCCAGATATTCACGGCGGTGGGTGCAAACTGGAAGGGAGGCGGTGGAGGCCTCAGGGCCCCAGGAAAGGACCCCAGTGGGCAGGGACTCTGGGAAGGCTGGAAGTCTGTCCTCAGGCTTTCCCGGAGAATCCCCACCATCTAGTTCTCACGGACCCCCAGCGATGGTGCCGAACAATTCTCAAAATATCAATCTACTCTTACTCACTTGATCGTAGTGAAAACGTCTCAGAATATTAAATTCTTAATTTTCATTTGAGACCCTATAGAAATATTACTATGCACTGGGATTTGGAGCACCCTAAGTCATCACTTTGAAGAAAATTGATGAAAAGAATATTATTTCAATTAAAAATAACAAAATGCATGAAAAAATAAGCATAGTGAGCAAAGAAGAATTTTATCCTTTCCAAAAGGAGAGGCAAAAGGGGGCAGGTCTAGCACTTATAAAATCTTCATTGCATTTAATAAACATTTAGTGAAACCCTGCTATGAGTTAAGTGCTGAGTATGTAACAATGAAAAAGCTTCGATGTCTGACCTTAAGGAGTTTACATTCCAGAGGTCCACTGGGTCACTGGATCCATGGCCGCAGCCATACACGGCGCTCTGTAAGGGGAGCACACGGGTTCCTGCTGGAGGGGTTTAGGGACAGTCTTTCTGATAAACTGACATTTAAGATGGAATCTTAGGGGTTTGCTGGACCGAGGCAGAGGGCAGCTGAGAAGGGAGAAAGAATGGTGTCTTGGAACATAAATAAAACTGTGTGGCTGCATCTACGTGTGTGTGTGTGTGTGTCCATGTGTGTGCATCCTGTGTGTGTGAATGTGTGTGCACATGTATCCCATGCCTGTGTTCGTCCGTGTGTGTGTGTGTGTGTGTGTGTGCGTGTGTGCGTGTGTCTGGCACACGGGAGGTAAGCAGAGTCCAGCTGACACCCTAGGACATCCTTCCTGCAGTGGAGTGAGCCCTGCGGGAGCCCATGTGGCCACCCTGGGAGCATCTTCCTTGACCACTGCATCCGGAGGGGGGACCCGGGAGCACTGGCTCTGTCTGTCCAAGGTCCAGGCCTGTATCAGGGCTAAGCCCCCGCACCTGTCTCCAGGTCTAGACACCTGTCCCCCTCAGGCCTCAGGTGGCCCCTGGGGATATGGTTCCTGAAGATGCCGTGGGCCAGGGACAAAAGCCAGGGTTCTTTCTGAGTCATGGCCTGAAGTTCGGACGTCAGCCTTGAGATTTCCGTCTCTTAGCAACCACCTTCCCCAGGCAGCGGCCTCCAGGCCTGGCTTATCTGTCAGCCGGGGGTGCAGCCACAGCACTGTGCACCCCAGGCTGGTCTGTACCTGGTGGGGGGACTTTTCCAGTGGGTTTCTTGTATTGGGGTCACTTGTGTCGGCTCAGCCAGGAATGTAGAGCAGGGGTATCAGGAGGGCCTGGCACGGCCCCCCAGCTCCCCAGCTTCCCTCCCCCACTGCAGCTCCCACCTCCCACCTCTGCTCATGGGAACCCCAGCTTGGGGCAGAGAATTTCGCTTTTGCAGCCTTGCCAAGCACTCCATTCCTGGACTTGAGGCCCCAGGCAGAAGGAGCTCCTCTGACCAAAGCTGTACTTTCTTTTCTGTTCGCAGGCTTGTCTCTGCGGGAGCTTTACCGGTGCTGTAAGGAAGCAGCCACATCGGCCCACCTCCAGATGTTTCTCTACCAAACCCCCAAAGCTCCGGCTTCTGCAAAGCCAGCTGCTTCGCTCCCGTGGGACCAGGGCTGGTGGCCCCAGAGAGGCCCCTGGTGCCAGCTCCTTACTCTGCCCTGCCTGCTGCACACAGAGGGCTGCATCCCCTGCGAACTGCAGCCTCCAGGCATCTGTTTTCATGTCAGCAGACAGGACAATCTTTGGCTGCGGTGGTTCAGAAAATGGTCAACTGGCTCCAGTTGGGTGATTCCTCCAGGGCCCAAATGGCATCCGGCTTCTCTCCCTTTTCCTCTCTCCTCTTCTTCCCCCGTGCTTTGGTCTTGCTCTGCAGATGTCATCTTCCATGGCTGGGAAGTTGGTCCAGCTGAGCCTCACCCAGGAAGCCAGGGAAAGTCCCAGAGAAGACCCTGATTGGCCAGTTTGGGTCACATGCCCACCCCCGGAAATCATCTCTGGGGGCCAGCTTCCGGCACACACCTGTTGTTGGCAGGATTAAGAGCCCCATGATTCATGGTCCTCCCAGGAGAACCACCTGTGTCATCCTATTGTCTGGTCTTTCTAGATACCTCTCCCGGGTCCTTTCTCAGATATTACAAGTAGGCTTGCTCCCAACCTACTTTGCCCAATTGTTTTCTCTCTGTCCACCTCTCCATCCACAGCACCCAGCTCTCCAGTCAAACCGAACCCTGCCTTTTTTCCCAGCCCATCCCCTCTTCTCCTCCGTGCCTGTGTCTGCCCATCTTCACCCTACATATCCTCCCAGGCCCAGTTCATATGCCACCTCCTCCAGGAAGCCTTCCCCAACGCCCCTTTAGAACTCTCCCCTCACCCAAGCCTCATTCCTCTTATTGTCCCTCCACCCTCCCCACAGGCTCTGAGGCTAAAAAATACAGCCACACACTTGCCCAGATTCCAGATGCTTGAGGGCAGAACTCATTCCCCATCTGGACCTGTTACGGCTCATGAAAAAGTCCAGAGGTCCGGTTCAGCTGCTTCAGTCTGACAATGTCATCAATGCCTAGGCTCCTTTGTCCTTCTGCCCTGTGCTCCTCAGCCTGTGACTATGATCCTCATGGTCACAAAATGGCTGCTGAGATCAAGCCACTACCTCTGCATTCTGGACAGGAGGAAGGACACAAAGATCCAAAACAAGAGGAAGTGGTGTCTAACTCTGGTACTTTAAGCTTTCCCAGAAGCCATCCCCAATGACTGTCACACCTTTTTAGCCAGAATGGTGCCGCTGGGCCACCGCTAACCACAGGGAGGCTGGGAGAGAAAGTGGTTTAAATGGGCATTTTGCAGCTCTGACCAAAATCAGGGAGAGTGGCTATTAGCTAGGTGACCGGCAGCATCAGCTACCACCTCTAAGAGTTCACTCTAGCTTTGATTACCTCAAAGACAGGGAGCTTGTTCTCCCCCAGGGTGGCCAGACTGCAGCTGGGACCCTGAGAGGAGGCAGCAGAACTCCCAGGCTCGGGCTCTGGAGCCCACAACTCCTGCTTCAGGGACAGACTCTCTGGTAATGTCACAGACACACCAGGACGCTCAGATTCTTATCAAGAGTGCTCAATGCCAGCCATCAAACGGGATACACTAATTTGAACCACATTTCTGGGTAATGATGCTTCCTTACACAAAACCATCAGGATTGTCTCCAAGACAGATCACCGCCTGGATCACACAACAGCTTTTCCGTTATCTCTGTGTAACCGGCCTCTGTGGAGTGATAAACAGCCCAGATTGAAACGCTGCTTCTGCAAATTGAACTCTGTGGGGCCGGAGGACTACCATTACGTTAATTGTATTCCAAAATTTTCCATTTATCTCCTGCCTGCCACTCCAGATCCCAGGTGGATGTGTTTGTGTGCATTTATGAATACACATCTCTGGCTCAGCCCTTGGCTTCCTCTTTGAGAGGCTCTCTCTGGCTATCTCTGAGACCTCTGCTCTCCCCATCTCTGTGTGGGTTTGCTTGAAGGATGGCCTTGTCCAGGTGCAAACGCTTTGCTTTAGATACGTGTGAGTTTGACGGATGCGAGGTCCCAATCTGGGGAGGTGGAGCCCAAAGGCAAGGTGCACACTCTGGCCTCAGAGTCAATTACCATCTTACACGAATCCTGACGTTAGCATATCACCTGCATAATGGCTGGTCTATTTGTAAGCCACCAAAGGGACAAAGTCCAGCCTGAAGTTCTCCTCCAGTCACAGCACCCTCTTTTTTTTGCGGTACGCGGGCCTCTCACTGTTGTGGCCTCTCCCGTTGTGGAGCACAGGCTCCGGACGCGCAGGCTCAGTGGCCATGGCTCACGGGCCCAGCCGCTCCGCGGCATGTGGGATCTTCCTGGACCGGGGCATGAACCCGTGTCCCCTGCATCGGCAGACGGACTCTCAACCACTGCGCCACCAGGGAAGCCCCCACAGCACCCTCTTTGATTTGAGGCTATTCCTACAGAAGGGACTTCTTTGCATGGAGGGCAGACAGGGCTGGAAGAAGACCTACATGTGGGTCCCCCCTGCCCTGGGCCCCTGGGGTGTGCAATTGATCCAGCATCCGTGGGAGCCGGCGGGGCCGTGAGGCTGGTCCCAGGGCTCTGGGGCCGTCAGCAAACACCTTCAGCTCAGCACGGAAATGCGGTCGTGCTCCTCTTCCGCCGGGCTTGGAGGCAGACAGAAACCAATCCAAGATGCTCTGAGAGCTCAGACCAGGAAGCGCCATCAATTCTGCATGTATAGATCCTGTGCCCCTGCCCGCCTGCAGCAAATGAATCTGTTCACACATCCCCCAAGCACAAAGCGATGGCGATAATCACAGCAGGAAGGCATAGAAACGTGAGAGTCCTTCCACTCAGAAGGTCTGCTTCTGGAGATTTATGCTGAGCACGTAAGTAAGGGCATATGGGCAGAGCCGATTGCCTCCACACTGCTCACAATGGCGAAAACGTGCCCAGGAACTGAATGGCTGACACTAAAATTGGTGATGCCTGGCAACATGGCAATATTCATTCACAAACTAAACCACTCAACACACAGTGCTAAGTTCTCCAAGGAGGTTGTGAAAAGTGGTTAAAAACATGGCCTCATTTCTGTTAAAAAATAATTATATCCATCCATACACACACACACACACACACCCCCCCCACAATTGATTGAGCAATAGTTTCTTAGATACGACACCAAAAGCACACAGACAAAGAAAAAATAGATAAATTAGACTTCGCTGAGATTGAAAACTTTTGTGCTTCAAAGGATACCACCAAGAAAGTGAAAAGACAACTCACAGAATGGGAGACATTGTTTGCAAATCATATATCTGATAAGAGATTTGAATCTAGAACACATCAAGGATTCTTACAACTCAATCCGAAGAAGACAACCAGTAAAAAAAAAAGAAGAAAAAAATGGGCAAAGTTTGTGAACAGACATTTCTCCAAAGAAAACATACAAAGGGACATTCAGCAAATGGAAAAGATGCTCAACGTCATCAGCCATCAGAGGAATGCAAATCAGAACACAGTGAGATGGGCTCTGGGAGACTTACAATGAAAAAGACAGATCATTGCCAGAGCTATCAAGAATGTGGAGAAACAGGAACCCTCATACACTGCGGGAATGTAAAATGGTGTAGCCACTTTGGAAAACAGTCTGGTAGTTCCTCCAAAGGTTAAACATAGAGTTACTGGGCTTCCCTGGTGGTGCAGTGGTTGAGAGTCCGCCTGCCGATGCAGGGGACACGGGTTCATGCCCTGGTCCGGGAAGATCCCACATGCCGCGGAGTGGCTGGGCCCGTGAGCCATGGCCGCTGAGCCTGCGCGTCCGGAGCCTATGCTCCGCAACGGGAGAGGCCACAACAGTGAGAGGTCCGCGTACCGCAAAAAAAAAACAAAAAAAACCCATAGAGTTACCATATGACTCAGCAATTCCACCCCTACCTAACAGAAATAGAAATATGTCCACACAAGAACCTGTACACAAACGTTCATAGCAGCATTATTCACAATAGCCAAAAAGTGAAAACAACCCAAATGTCCATCAACTGATAAATAGATAAAAAGTGTGATATATACATTTATATAATTTATATATTAGCCATTATCAGATATATGATTTGCAAAAATTTCCTTCATTATGTGGCTTGTCTTTTCTCTTTCTCAATGGTGTTGTCAACTGGGGGGAAAAAAACACACAACATGAGAGCTGTGAGTTTCAGTTTTATTTGGGGACTTACTGAGGACGATAGCCTGGGAGACAGCCTCTCAGATGGCTCTGAGGACCTGCTCCAAAGAGGTGGGGGGAAGTTCCGTAAAAATATGATTTTGGTGAAGGGGGTACGTGCAATCAGGCACACATCTCAAGAGAAGGTCGCTGCTAGTCACGAGGAACAGATGTCTCCGTTCATGATTTTAGTGCTTTTCTAGGTATGCAAAGATGCAAGAAACTGGGTACATAGAATTTCCTCCTGAAAGTATCTAAGCATCTGAAGGTCTGTTCTGCCAGTTTTTCCCAGAGCACAAAGGGCCTCATTCCTGATCTTTACCCTGAATTCCTGATGACCTAATCCTTGTAGAGCTGGATGGCAAGTGACGTTCTTTAGTTGGCAGTGTCCTTTGAAGTACAAAACTTTAATCTTGATGAAGACCCAAATTACCTATTTTTCCCTTGATTGCGTGTGTGTGCAAATATCTAAGAAATCACTGCTCAATTCAACATCACGAAGATTTAGGCCTGTGTTTTCATCTAAGACTTTTACAGTTTTCCCTCTTACATTTAGGTCTTTGATAAATTTTGAGTTAATTTCTTAGTTTAGGGTGTGAGATAGGCATCCAACTTCATTCATTGGCATGTAGATATCCAATTTTCCCAGCACTATTTGTTGAAAAGTCTATTCTTTCCCCATTTAATGGTTTTGGCTCCCTTGCCAAAATCAATTGGCTGTAATTGTGAAGGTTCATTTCTGGTCTCTTAATTCTATTGCATTAACCTATATGTCTCTACTTAGGCCAGTACTGCACTGTCTTTATTCCTGTAGCTTTGTAGTACGTTTTGAAATCAGGAAGTGTGAATCCTCCGACGTTGCTCTTCATTTTCCAGATTGTTCTTGATATTCTGGGTCCGTGAGTGTTTGTATGAATTTTGGATCAGTCAGTTTATACAAAGAAGCCAGCTGGAATTCTGATAGGGATTGCATTGGATCTATAGATCAGTTTGGGGAGTATTGCCATCTTAATAATATTAATTATTATTATTTTTACAGCAGGTTCTTATTAGTCATCCATTTTATACATATTAGTGTATATATGTTAATCCCAATCTCCCAATTCATCACACCACCACCCTTCCCCCCCACCACTTTCCCCCTTTGGTGTTCATACATTTGTTCTCTACGTCTGTGTCTCAATTTCTGCCCTGCAAACCGGTTCATCTGTACCATTTTTCTAGGTTCCACATATATGTGTTAATATATGATATTTGTTTTTCTCTTTCTGACACACTTCACTCTGTATGACAGTCTCCAGATCCATCCACGTCTCTACAAATGATTCAGTTTAATTCCTTTTTATGGCTGAGTAATATTCCATTGTATATATGTACCACATCTTCTTTAACCATTCGTCTGTCGATGGGCATTTAGGTTGCTTCCATGTCCTGGCTATTGTAAATAGTGCTGCAATGAACATCGGGGTGCATGTGTCTTTTTGAATTATGGTTTTCTCTGGGTTTATGCCCAGAAGTGGGATTGCTGGGTCATATGGTAATTCTATTTTTAGTTTTTAAGGAACTTCCATACTGTTCTCCATAGTGGCTGTATCAATTTACATTCCCACCAACAGTGCAAGAGGGTTCCCTTTTAAGGAATACAAATTGGAAAAGAAGAAGTAAAACTGTCACTGTTTGCAGATGACATGATAATATACATAGAGAATCCTAAAGATGCCACCAGAGAACTACTAGAGCTAATCAATGAACTTGGTAAAGTTGCAGGATACAAAATTAATGCACAGAAATCTCTTGCATTCCTATACACTAATGATGAAAAATCTGAAAGAGAAATTAAGGAAACACTCCCATTTACCATTTACCACTGTCCATTTCGTCTAAGTTGTCTCAGCATACACTTTTTCATAGTATTTAAATGGTATCTTTTAAACTTTTCATTTTCTGTTCATTTCTGGTATATAGAAACCCAATTGACTTTTGTATGTTGACTTGTTAAACTCTCTTGTTAATTCTAATAATTTACCTATAACATCTCTATAAGTCAAGACATATATAGTCACATTTTATGTGAATAAAGACAAATCTGTTGCTACATTTCCAGTCCCTGTGATTTCATTCTTTTCATTGCGGTATCACACTGGCTAGGACCCCCAGTCCAATGTTGAGGAGAAGTGGGGATAGCAAGCCTCTTTGCCTTGCTGCCAATCTTAAAAGAAAAGCTTTCACCATTTTACCAATAAATATGTATCTTCTATAGATTTTTGGTGGATACCGCTTAACAGATTAAGGAATTTCTTTATATTCCTAGTTTTCTGAGAGTTCCTTTTTTCATGAGTGGCATGAGTGAGATTCGCCTGTAATTTTTCTTTCTCATATTATCCTTTTCCCTTTTTTATATCAAGTTAAACTGGTCTCACAAAGTGAGTTGGGCAATCTTCCCTTTTCTCTTTCTCTGGAAGGGTTTGTGTAAGGGTAGCATTCTTGTTCCTTAAATGTAAGGTAGAATTCTGTGGTGAAACCATCTGGACACGGAGTCTTCCTTGTGGGAAGCTTTTTAGTTACAGATTCAGGTTTTCCTTTTCTTTTTGTGCCAATTTTGGAGCGCTGTATTTTTCTAGAAATTTATCCATTTCATGTAAAATTTCATGTTAAATTGGCACAATTGTTCCCATATTGACCTCTATTTAGATTCCTATAGCTGTTGTAACAACTTATCACAAACTTGGGGCCTTAAACCAACACAAATTTATTCTTGTACGGTCTGGAGGTCAGAAGATCAAAACGGGTTACACTGGGCAAAAGTCAAAGTATCAGCAGGGCACGCTCCTGCCATGCCTTGTAAGCAGCAGCCCTTGTACAGGTGTGTTGTCCACAACATCCACAACCATGTTTCTCATCTATCTCAGTGACACGTGGAGATGGCAGAATCAGGATCCAAGGTGATCTTTAATGGGCTCAGGGGGCAGGGGAAGGGGAGAAAGAGACAGAGAGACACAGAGAGAGAGGCAGAGAGACAAAGGGACAGAGAGAGACAGAGACAGAGACACTAGACACATCAAATGGAACAATTAAGCACTAGAGGAGCATTTCCCAGTGTGAATGCTGAGACATCTTAGGGCTAAAAGAAGATCAGAGGGAAGAAAAGGATTCTGTATTCTAATAAATTAGTTGGACAGAACTTAAACTGACTGTCCTCTGACATTCTAAATGAACACTGGTGCTTTTAGGTTTCTGAGAATAATTCTGGTGGGGGAGTGGGGAAAGGAGTGAACTGTATTTATTTATTTGTTTATTTTTTTAGCTGCTTTGGGTCTTTGTTGTTGAGCGTGGGCTTTCTCTAGTTGAGGCGAGCCGGGGTTGCTCTTCATTGCGGTGCACAGGCTTCTCATTGCGGTGGCTTCTCTTGTTGCGGAGCATGAGCTCTAGGTGCGCAGCCTTCAGTAGTTGCGGCGTGCGGGCTCAGTAGTTGTGGCTCACAGGCTCAGTTGCTCCGCAGCATGTGGGATCTTCCCGGACCAGGGATCGAACCTGTGTCCACTGCACTGGTAGGCGGATTTTTAACCACTGCACCACCAGGGAAGTCCTGAGTGAACTGTATTTAACCCACTGCTTCCCAGACTTAATTGCTTCAGAATCCTGTTTCCTCCCGATACCTGTCTACAGCCCAGGAAACTTAACTTTTTTTAATGTGCAAACTGGAAAGTGGATTCTTTGACTTATTAGGAAGTGCTGGTGTTGAAGGAAGGAAATGATAAGAACATAAGCAGAAATTCATGAATATGAAACAGAAAAGCGTTAAATCAACAGCTGATTCTTTAAAAATAAATAATACAGTAGTCCATCTCTGGCCAACCAAATCATTATAAAAAGGAAAATAGATTAAGAAGAAGAAAAAGGATGTTACAGTTACAGAGATGATTTTCCAAGCCTAGGAGAATACCATGCACAATTTTATGCTGGTAAATCCGAAAATCTCCATGAAATGGACAATTTTCTATTAAGGTCCCCAAAAAGGATTAAAGTAGAAGTAAGCTAATCTGGGATAAAAATGTCATTCATCACCTCTGTTACCTAATACCAGAAATTCCAGCCAATTAAATTTAACAGGAAGATAAACCAGTAGGTGGTCTCAGTGAGGAGACAGACCTTCTCATCTACCCAGGAGATGCTGGTCTTACTGGAAGCCCAGAAGCACCAGTAGGAAACTACTGGAGCCACGGATAATTGAGAGTTGTTGCCTCTAAGTTGAAAAAGAGGGTAAAACCCAGTAATAATCAGATAGAGAATGGATGGTAAATGTGATGCCATTAAGCCAAGTAACTACAACAAGAAAGGCACAAGACCCAAGTAAAGGGAAACCCAAAACTTCATTGAAGAGCTGGGCTGGACTTGGTGAGAGCACAGAGGTGCAGGGTTTAAGGGGTGCCCCCCATCCCCGGGTGACCTTGCACTTGTAGGACCCTGAGAGGGAGCTGCCTTAGGTTCCACATATGTGTTTACGTTGCAAAAGGTCTGAAAGGGACACACAAAATGCTAACTGTGCATATAAGGCTTACCTTGAGTTTTACCCTATATATTTCTGCACTGTTTAATTTTTTTATATGTATACATTATTTTGTACTTAATTATATTTAAAACTGATCTCTTTCATTTTATTGTTTCCTTTATACTCTACTTATACTTTATACTCTATTTTCTAAATTTTCTACAATGATCACGTATTACTTTTATAAAACAGAACAAATCGATAAACATTATGGAAAGTTAAGTTCATGAGAAATAAAAAGTGGGTATGAATAGCCAATACATTTTTGAAAAGGTACAATGGCGAGGGAAAATGTGCTCTATCAACTATTTTAAATTGAAAACAATATGAATCATGAATAAAAGAAGTTATTTTTCTTTCTCTTCTTAGTTGTTTTTAAAAAGCCAAGTCAGACCAATATCTAGGAGTTAAATACATGAAGACCCTAGGGAGTATCACTTGAACTCCTCAGAAAATATTAATTTCTCCTTCTCCTCCGTCCTATGGCTTTATCAAACACTTATGCCTACTCTTTGAGTCTTTTACCGACTTATAAGCTTCTGCTGATCAGAGACTGTATTCTCTTTTAAGTTGTTCAGATAAATTTTCTTCTAACATTTCCTGTTTGTGTATTCTCTAACAGAATTTTAAAATATGTTATAGTCCCCAAGGAAAAAAATGAAGCTATTGGGCTACTAGTAAGGGTGAGGCTTACAAAAAGAGTGCTCACTATTTTAATTAAATGTTTTTGGTTCAGGTGAATTCACAATGTGTTCTTGTGACTTTAATCCAATGTAATTTGTTATTGGCTGAATAACGAGAACACGTGTGAGCAGGAAACTTGCACCCAAGCAGAAATAAAAATGGATTTATAGTACTTCCCTGATGGTGCAGTGGTTAGGAATCCGCCTGCCAATGCAGGGGACACGGGTTTGATCCCTGGTCCAGGAAGATCCCACATGCCGAGGAGCAACTAAGTCCATGAGCCACAACTACTGAGCCTGCGCCCTAGAGCCCACGTGCCACAACTACTGAGCCCACGTGCCACAACTACTGAAGCCTGCGCTCTCTAGGCACGCGTGCTGCAACTACTGAAGTAGTTGTGCACCTAGAGCCACGCACCTAGAGCCGGTGCTCTGCACCAAGAGAAGCCACCACAATGAGAAGCCCACACACCGCAACGAAGAGTAGCCCCTGCTCACCGCAACTAGAGGAAGCCCACACACAGCAATGAAGACTCAATGCAGCCAAAAAATAATTTAAAAAAAAAGAAAAAAATGGATTTATATTTTCCAATAATCTTCTGGCAAAAAAATAATTAAAATATTTTATGAGTTTGAATATATGTTCAATAAAATAGAAAACATAACTTAAAAAAAAAAAGCCAAGTCAGGTTCAGGGTGTAGAAAACTGCAAGAAAACATCACTCCCAACCTAACGAGAAAAAGCTGTGCCATCTCCAAAAAAATCACAATTTTTCTTGAGCCCATGAGAGGGCTCAGATCACAAGGAAATGAAGAAAGGGGAATTCTAAACAGTGGCAGCCCCTCTGAACGGAGACGGGGTCACCAGCTTCTCCACCTTCAGCAAAGCACAGGTGAAAGGGTACCACAACGACAGGTCAGGAGAAAACAGCTAACATTTTAATAAATTCTTAAATGCTTATGGGCTACTGTGACCATTTAGAATGACCAGGAGCCCCAGACACAGTGGAGGCCATGCTCACTCACCAGCTTTTTTCCACTGGCCCAGGCTTGGTGACGACAAGGAACAGTGGGGACAGGACATGAGGCCAGAGAAAGTTGTGCTTCCTCTGATACACAGACTTGCAGTATCACTCCCTTTTCCACACACTCCTCTTATACCAAACAAAGCCTCAAGCCCCGGGGAGCAGCAGGAAGTCCTCCCAACTGCAAGGCCCGGGGAAGACCCACTGCTTCTGAAGAAGACAAGCAAAAGGCATCTTCCATCTTGCAAAATATGAAAAGGAAGAGCAAGTTCAACCCAGAGTAAAAGCAGAAGGGAGGGAACAACCCAGATAAAAACAGATGCAGAGGGCGTGGAGAAAAGGGAAGCCTCCTACACTGTTGGTGCAGCCACTATGGAGAACAGTATGGAGGGTCCTCAGAAAACTAAAAACAATGCTACCATATGATCCAGTAATCCCACTCCTGGGCATATATCTGGACAAAACTATAATTCAAAAAGATATGTGCACCCCAATGTTCATGGCAGCACTATTCACAATAGCCAAGACAAGGAGACAACCTAAATGCCCATCGACAGATGAATGGATAAAGAAGATGTGGTACGTATATACAATGGTATATGCATATACAATGGTATATAAAATGGTATATGTATATACAATGGTATATGTATATACAATGGAATACTACTCAGCCATGAAAAAGAACAAAATAATGCCATTTGCAGCAACATGGATGCAACTAGCGATTACCATACTAAATGAAGTAAGTCAGAAAGAGAAAGACAAATACCATATGATATCACTTACATGTAGAATCTAAAATATGACACAAATGAACCTGTTTATGAAACAGAAACAGAAATCAGGGACATAGAGAACAGACTGGTGGTTGCCAAGGGGAAAGGGGGTTGGGGGAGGGATGGACTGGGAATTTGGGGTTGGTAGATGCAAACTATTACATGTAGAATGGATAAACAACAAGGTCCTGCTGTACAGCACAGAGAACAATATTCAATATATCCTGTGATAAAATATAATGGAAAAGAATATGAAAAGGAATGTGTGTATATATATATATATATATATATATATATATATAACTGAATCATTTTGCTGTACAGCAGAACTTAACACAACATTGCAAATCAACTATACTTCAACTAAAAAAATAAAACAAAGAGCAGAAATCAATGATATGGGAAACAGAAACATGGAGTAAATCAATGAAATAAAAAATGGTACTTTACAAAGATCAGTACAATTGATAAACATCTAATCAGAATGTTTAAAAAAGCCACAATATTAGGCAATAGAAGAGAGGAAAACACTCGAGATCCCACAGACTTCAAAAAGGTAATTAAGGAATATTACCAGCAACTTTATGCAAGTAAATTTGCTGACTTGGATAAAACGGACACATTCCCCCAAAAGACACGTTACCAAAGCTCACTGAAGAAGAAACAGATGGCTGATCAGTCCCATCGAGCCCCTAAAGATACTGAACTCCCTAGCAAACACCTTATTACCACGAGAAAACTCCAGGCCCAGGGAGTTTTACTTCTACCAAACAGTGAAGGAGGAAATAATCCCATCTTACACAAACTCTTTCAGAAAACAGAGAGGAACAGCTCCCAACCTTTTATGAGGCGATCATTAAACCCTAAAAACAGAGACGCTGCAGAAAAGAAAATGACAGACCAATATCCCTACCGATAAAAAACACATAAGGGACTTTAAAGTATTAGCAAAGCAAACGCACTATTTTATAAAAAGGATAATACTCAATTACCAAGTTTTGTTTATCCCGGGAATGCGGGGTTGGTTTATCATCGGAAAATCAGTCCGTTTAATTCACCATGTTAACAGGATAAAAGAGAAAAAGTATGATTGTTTAAATTGCAGAAAAAGCATTTAACAAATGCTTTTTTTGATTTAAAAAAAAGAACTCTCACAAATGAGAGATAGATGGAAATCTCATGAATCTGTTAAAAGGCATGTATGAGAAACCTACTGCTCAGAGTCATAGCGAATGTGAAATGTCGACCATGTTCCCCCAGGTCAGGAATAACACATGGCTACCTGCTCTGTGACTTCCGTCTAACGCTGTATTAGAAAGTCCTAGACAGCGCGAAAAGGCAAGAAAGAAAAATAAAAGGCATCCAGACTGAAAAGACAGATGTAAACTCTCTTTATTCACAGACAATATGATCGCGAGTATAGAAAATCCTAAGGAGCCTGGGAAATAACTACCAGGACTAATACATAAATTTAGCAAAGTCACAGAATAAAAGCAAATGTAAAAATTAGTTTGGGTTTTATACCTTAGCAAGAAACAATTGCAAAATGAATTGTTTAAAAAATTCCATTTAAAATAGCATCTAGAATCATAAAACCCTTAGGAATACATTCACAAAAGATGTGATAGGCCATTAACTACAAAACTGCTGAGAAGAATTAAAGAAATTCTAAACAAAGTGAGCAATAAACCATATTCATGTATTGGAAGACTCAACATTATTAAAATGTCAGGTTCCAACCACTTTAATCTGTAGATTCAATTCCTTCCCAATCAGAGTCCCAGCAGGCTTCCTTAATAGAAATTGATGAAATGATTATAACATTTATATGGAATTGCAAAGAACCTAACATAGAACTATGAGAGTAGAAATGCTCTAGTGAAAATTTAAACAGACACATGTGTCTAGCAACTTACTAACTGGAGAGCACAGATGTATGGTACCCACAGCAATCCTGAAAAGGAAGCACATCATTGCAGCATTTACACATCCTGAGTTCAAAGCTTACTACAAAGTCACAGTAATCAAGACGGCATGGTGCTGGCACGGAAATAGACAAATAGATTTTTGAAACAGAAGGAGTCCAGAAGTAGGCCGACTCTATTAGGTCGTTTGATTTAAACAAAGTCACCAAAGCGACCCAATGGAGAAACAGAGCATCTTTCAACAAGTTATTCTAAAGCGATTGAATGTCCATATGGGAAAAAAACAAATTTCAACCCCATCTCATATCATCCACAAAATACTTTTTTGAGATGAATCAGAAACCTACATGTAAAAGTTAATACTGGAAGAATCTAAAAAAGAATAGCTATTCATATATGTATAACTGAATCACCTTGCTGTATACCTGAAACTAACACAACATTGTAAATCAACTATATTTCAATAAAATCTTTTCAGAAGTTTAAATTTTAATTTTTTAGAAGGAATTACAGAATATTTTTGTGTCTTGGGGATTGACCAAAGTATTTAGGACTGGGAGAAGTACCAGGGAATTTTCTGTGTGGTGACGTTCTGTATCTTGAGAGGGGCTTGCGTGACAGTGGTGGATGCTTTTTTCAAAACTCCCCAGATGGTTCCACTGTACGTGAATTCATGCCCCTTCTGCCAATAAAAAAAAGCACTGTAAACAAATGTGGAAGTCTAGTTAGCGGTATGCATGCTAAGTGCTTAGAGGTAAAGTCTACTGATATCTTTCACTTACTGCCCTGTGCATTAAAAGTAAGACATATTGAGGATGGTTGGAAGGATGGATGCTTATGCAATAAAGCAAATTGAGCAAAATGCTCATTGTAGAATGTAGCTGGTGGATGCATGGATGTTTATGATACAATTTTTTTCAACTTTTATGTGTGTTTGATATTTTTCATAAAACATCGGGGCGGGGGGAGACAAGATATATTAATGGTTAGCAAAAAAAAAAGGGCTCAGAATCATTAGAAATCAGAGAAACGTAAAGTAAAACCATCATGGGATACTGCTACCCGCCCACCAGAACGGCTGAAATGAAAATGACTGACAACAGCAAGGGAAGAGAGGAAGCTGGACCAACGTGAACTCACACACACAGCCACGATAGTCAAATGGCGCATCCACCTTGGAAGGCAGTTTGGCCGTTTCTTATAAGGTTACACAGTTTACCTATGGCCCAGCAATTCCGCTCCTTGTATTTACCCAAGAGAAATGCAAACATACGTGCACAAAAAGACTTTTCTGGGGACGTCCATGGCAACTTTATTTGTGTCTGCTCAACCTGGAAGTAGCCTAGATGTCCATTAACAGATGAATGGCAAAACAGCTAGCACCTATCTACAGAATGAAGTGGACCTTGAATCAGCAATAATAAGTGATGAACTACTAATACATACACCAACACGGATGGATCTCAAAACATCATAGTAGCAAAAGAAGCTTAAATACAAAGGGGTGCCCACTTCATGAATCCATCGATATGAAGTTCCAGAAGCTAATCTATGGGCATAGACATTAAAACAGCAGTTGCCTGGCAGCGGTGGGGAGAGGTTGAAGGCACAAGGGAAATTTTTGGAGTGATGGGAACGTTCTACATCTTGATTTGGGGTATGTGACATGGGTGCATACATTTGTCAAAGCACGTTGAAGTATGCACTTCAGTTCGGCTCACTTAACCGGGTGTAAATTATATCCTGATTTTTAAAAAATGAAGCCAGCCCGGGGAAGAACAGCTATGCAAGTTATATATATACCTCCATGTAAGGAAATATTATGAAATCGTTAGCTTATTTTCAAATAAACTTTTTAACAACATGATAAACTGTGTATCATATTAAGTCAGTTTTACGGAGAACAGAAAATTATATATTCAGTGTCATCTCAAATCTGAAAAAAAATACTTCCTTGAGTCTAAGCCACTATAGATTTTAAGACTAAACACAGATTTGAATAACTTTTCCTCTTTGGGACCACAGTCAGGCTTGAGTCTAAGCCCACTTCACTCATTTCCTTGGGGGCTTTGCTCCGTATCAAGCCCTTGGAGAGATCTTCTTGGACCCCATCCACGCTCCTCCCTTCTATGAGATACACGTGGGTTTATCATTCTCTTCTCCTGGAAGAAGGAGGACTCCACAGAGGCAAAGTCTCTGTCTTGTTCACCCTTACACCTTCGGTTTCTAGAACCATGTCTGGCAGACAGCAGGTGCACAGCTGTGGGTTACTGTGGTCCTTTTCTCATTCAGATTCCAAAGGTTCTTCTAAACCCCTCTGGGCAGTCGGCGTGCTAAGAGCAGCATCGCTCTGACGCACTGCTTTTTATGCCCTAAAGCTCCTTTAAGGCTGAGACTACCAGGGTTGTCTCTGCTTTTCCTGTTCTGTTATTTCATAGCTTTGTGGGCGGGTTCATCATTTAAGTGAATGAAGTATAACTGGTTTATTGAAGCATCTCAACTCGTTCGGAATAGAAATAGAAAAACTTTGATTTCTTCCAGACCCCAGTCCAGTGGGATGTGTCAAACCCCTTCCCACTAGGTAGGAGGTCCCTTAACGATATCTTGGCCACATGAAAAGGTTTTCTTTTCATTTTTTTGTGTGTAGAACAGTCTCTTGTTAAGACTAAGCCCTGTCTGCTTCTAAAGAATGTTTGGCCCCAACAATTTGGGGCGTGTCTCATCCCCTCTCCCCAGGGTTGGCCGGAGTTCTTTGTGACCCTGGTGGCTTTGGAGGGGCTAAGAGGCCTTCTCTTAACTGGATTTTGCTCTTCCCTCACCGGGCCACATTGGTGTTCGTGTCAGGGCCACTCGAGGAAAGAGGACATAGAGTTCCCAGAAAGGCTGTAGCAACCGCGGGCGCTCACTCCTCCTGGGGCCGCCGCCACACCCTCCTCCCCCTGCTCCCTGCTCCCACCTGCTCACTGCTGGGAGCTGACCCCCAGTCATGCCCAGTGCCCCAGGCCCATGGGGATCCTGGCGGCTGTCCCACAGACTGTGGCTTGGGGTCTCTGTTGTGCGGATCTGCCACCTTCACTCTGTGTTTTCCAAGGTCACCTTGGCTATCAGCGTGGATCAAATGGTTGAAGGGGAGAGAACAGGGAGCATCCCTCTCGCCCGCATTCCACTGGTTAGAATTCCATCATTGAGCCCCACCAGGTTGGAAAGGAGGCTGGGGAATGTAGTCTAGCTTTTTGCCCAGAAAGAGGAGAAAACAGGTTTGGTAAAGAACCAGCCAGCCTATGTAACCGTTGGGTGCTGGTAGACTGACAGAGCTAAGACATCCCTTCAAGTTGGGGGACTGATGGACCGTCAGCAGCTGTCAAAGTTCAGAGTACAGGCTTTCATTCTCGTACGTGGGTCTCGGCTACGACAGGAAAAGCCCAGCTCGATACCCCGCTACAGCGTATGCCTAGAAATTAACTTTTCTTAGGAAGAGGCTTTAGCAGATGCCCAGAGCCTGGTGGCCATTGGAAACTCACGGGCAGATCTCACGAGACTCCTGTCTTTGGAATTTGCTCAGATACGGTCTGAGACTCAGCGTTGCTAATGGTTTCAAATGCGGTGCTTGAAGCGTGACCAGCAGGTTTCTGGGGACACAATACCGTTTGGAATCCAGAAGACTCCCCAGCTACATCCAGATGTTCCGGAACCCAGGGAAGAACTTTTGAAAGACACAGCGAGGCCCTTGTAAACCTCTTAGGACCAGCCGTCCGGGGCCAGCCAGCAGGGCATCGTGCGCACTCTAGACTTTTCCAAGCAGAAGACCCTGACTAGGCAGCAGGCTAGCCAGTTGGGACACAGATTTTCACCCCTGATCGCAAACCAGCCACCAGTCGTAGAGGAACGTTGGTTGAAACCCCAGGGGCAAGGCCTTCCGTGGGCATGAAGCAGTGGCCACCTCACCCTCCAGGGCTCTGGCCTGTGCACAGTTTGCCAGCCCTGCGTCTGCGCTGGGATTCAGGGCAAAATTTAGAATTAATTTTTATGTTCACCTGGTGAGAACAGCTAAGAAAACCTGAAGGGGAAGACCCTCTATTAGGAATACAAAATATAAACCCGAAATCATTTTTAAAAGGGAAGTTCTGGGGGAGATAGATGGATCACTAGATATTGGGAAAGTCGGCGCCACAAAAGATAAGATTTTCAGATATGCTGGAGGAAACACATGGATGAGGGGGAGAAAGGAGTCAGTAGGTGATCTCGGGTTTAAACACTGGGGAAGGCTTCCCTGGTGGCGCAGTGGTTAAGAATCCACCTGCCAATCCAGGGGACACGGGTTCAAGCCCTGGTCCGAGAAGATCCCACATGCCGCGGAGCAACTAAGCCTGTGCGCCACAACTACTGAGCCCGCGAGCCACAACTACTGAAGCCCACGCGCCCCAGAGCCCATGCTCCACAAGAGAAGCCACCGCAATGAGAAGCCTGCGCACCACAGCAGAGCTAGAGAAAGCCCATGTGCAGCAACGAAGACCCACCGCGCCAAAAATAAATAAATTTATAAAGAAAAAACTGGGGAAAAGTCAAGTTGGAGCCTCACCTCACACTACAAGCCAAACTAATTCCAGAAGTGCCTTTATTAATTCTAGAGGGAAACAAAGACCTTCAGTTTAAAGCAGTGAAGGAAACCACAAAGGACAGATGGAGGGGTTTGCAGCACGGACTACTCTTGTCTCTTCTCAGACCAGGGGATCTCAAAGTGGGCAGGACCCTTTCCGGTTCTGGAAGGTATTCCTGTTTCCGTAATACTACTAAAATATCCTGTGTGTTTTCCACCCTTGCTGTCTCCTGAGTGTACGGTGGAATTTTTCAGAGGCTATGTGACGTGTGACCTTGCAAAAGATGAAGTACAGGGGCAGGTCTGAGGTCCCAGCTGTCTTCTACTGATATTAAGCCAGACATTAAAGAAATTTGCAAAATGATGAAAGAATGCCACTCTTCTCACTGAATTTTTTTAGAAAATAGTTTTCTTTAAAATATGCTATTCGTGTTGTCAGGTAATGAGTTTATTTTCAAAATAGTATTTTGAAACATTCTCCATTTTAATTTGTAACATGGTAAATATTGATAACCAAAATCTACATTAGCAGAAGCTCTTCGGGGTCCTAAAGGATTTTAATGGTGCAAAGGGATTCTGGGACCAAAAGGTCTGTGAACTGTTCTTGGTTCACAAGCACTTTGGGGGCGGGGGTGGTGTGTGTGACGCATCGTGGATGCCCAGCACATCCATCCACGCCAGTCTCACAAACGTTTGTGGAGTACCTACTATGCGTCAGCCATTGCTACCAGTGCAGTGGTACAGCCGTATATGTGTGCCTACCTTAAGAGTCTGGTGGGCACAGGGCCAAGTGAGGGAATGGATCAGCTACGTATCAAGTTAAAATTTCAGTAAAACACACAAAAAAGTAAAAAGGTGGAAACATGTGCAACGAGTATGACACACAGCAGGTTAATATATTTAATATATAACGAGCTCATACAAATTTATCAGACCCCCAGTAGATAAGAGCAGAGGTCACCAACAATCCACAAAAGAAATACAACTGCTTGACACGAAAAGATGTTCTACTTCGCTAGAAATCGAAAAAATGCAAACTAAAATACAATGCTATTTTTTTCATGATCAGATTAGCAAGTATTTGGCCAGATGAGAATACTCAGTACTGGCAAGATGGTAAAATGAGCACGTTTACCTTTGCTGGTGGCAGTGTAAATGGGTACAAACATTTCTGGAGACCACTTGTCAGTATGTAATCATGGCCCCACAAGTTTTCATATTCTTTAACTCAATAAACCCCACCTCTGAGAATCTACCCTAAGGAAATAACTTGACATTGGGGAAAACTTTATGCACAAAGATATTCATCAATTTCTAATGGTGAAAAATTAGTAAGAGAATTGGTGATCAACCATTGGCACTGCTTCACGGAGGAGCACACGGCCTTTCAACATAAAATTAGAAATAACACAGGGAAATGCCCGTGACGTAAATGAAAATACACGATATCGTATCATTACAGTAGGTAGTATCACAACTATGTTAAAACAAAAAGCAGAGAAACCATGGGGGGCAGGGGGTGGGGAGAGACCAGGAGAAACACCAAAATGTTAAAATTGTACTTCTACTACTTTATTTTCCAAAATTTCTATGACGTGTAGGTTGGCTTTGATAATGAAAACAACCAGGACATTGTTACTTGGTTATGCAAAGGAGTTACTGATGCCGCGGCGAGGAGCTGGTGTTACCCCACCACCTTTACTGCGTCCGTGCTCTGCCAACGGCCACACCCGACGTTGGGGCCCCGAGACCACACCAGTCATCAGCTCTGTCCACACGTGGTGAGTGATGGAATTATCCTAAACCCCAGCCCTCTCCCCACACAGGCAAGCTTTTGCTGCCGGCCCAACAATCGGTGCTGTGTTGCCTTCTCCAGAGCCCCATCTGTATCTTCATCTCTAAGCCCCTAACCTAAGGCTTTCGGAGCAGAGGGGATCTCAGGCTTACAGCTCTGGTTGCAAGATGGTAGGGACGGCTAAGATCTCTCCCCTCTTCCCACCCAAACTCCAGCCCTGGTAGCTGGCCCCGTTGTGTGCGTGCTCGTTCAGTCACGGGGCTGCTCCCTTAAGGTAACCTAAGTACCTGCCCAGCTCTCCCCACATTTGTTCCTCCTCCTAAAGGCCGAACTGTCAGGATCATGGTCCAGCAGGTAGTTCTGTCCCTCTTGACAACAGCAGCTCGTGCATCTTACCTGCGTCTTCATGGGGTGCTTTTGGGCTCCGTGTCATGACCTCCTCATTATATACTCACCTGGGACCAGTGAGATGGGTCTTGGCTTTTTCCTAGAAGTCACCGAAATGCTTCAGGACATTAAGTCAATCCCAAGGTCACACTATACAGTAGGCCAGAGGTCACCCCTTCTTCTAAATCTGATCTCGAACGATGCCCTGTTACGCAATGAAGCTTCCTTACCAGATGGGGTACCACGGAGACCAGAAGACAGACACAGTATAGTCCAAATAATGTCAACACCATGAAAAACATAAAACTTTCCCTCACATGCACTGTTTAACACTACTAACTCCCTGTCCCTTTAATAAATCAACACCTGTTCTCTTAAATTCAGAGAAATTATAAACCCCAAATATGTACAGAGCAGCTCCCATCCCCCGCTGCCTTCTCCAGCTCGGTCCTCCCAGTCACTTGCCCTTGCTCTGGGCTGCATGAAGCCTGGGTCTCATCCTCTCTAGCTGGGGACTAGGGTGTCTTCCACTAGAGCCACCAGGGGCTCCCAACGTGGGGCTTCTTCCAAGTCCAACCCCAAGCCTCGCATCTACTCCGGTTTCCAAGGTTGAGGAAGCGATCACCAAGGTCGCAGGCGTCCAACAGCAGCAGAATCCCCAGCCCGTACCGTGCGCAGCAACAGGCAAAACCCAAGCAACTCACCAACCCAGACGCAGCTGCAGCAGCAGCCCAGGCTGGGCACGACGACCCATGTGCAGAGGGCCAGTCACGGGTGCAGGCAGGCAGCATGGCCAGCCTTGCCTAGCGGCTCTGGCCTGGTTATGTGCGGCAGCTGAAATGCAGCACGAATGCAAACACAGTAGGACTTCTAACGCCACTTGCGCACAGCCAGGGGTTGGCGAGCAGTTCCTGCCCTGCTCCCGTGCTGGGTCTCCTACCCTGGCTGGGCTGGGCCACGTGGAAACTTTCAAGGTGTCAGTTACCCCTGCAGGCCTCCTTTTCCCCGGGTGTCGTTGTACCCCTTCAGCTGTGGGCACCTCCACCTGGCAGGTAGGCAGAAGAGAATAGAGCAGGAAGTGCAAGTGATCTGCACAACCCCACACCGGAGGGCCCGCCCCCCAGAAGAGTGGCCCACTGTGTGCCCTCCCCGGCTTCAGGCTTAATGAGCACCACGGTCCCGCCTGAACAGCCTCGGCTGGAATCCAGGGGGGCCTGAAGCCTGGGTTCAGGCAGTGGCTCAGCAGGGCAACTGGGCTAACAGAGTTTATGAGTGGGCAGCAGTGGTCCACGAACCCCAGCAACCACTGATCACCCTTGACCCTGTAGGCGGTGGTTGCTTCAGGAGCACAGTCACTTTCCCCTGCATCATGGAAACTCTTAGGAAGAGGGGATGGGCCCTAGGAGCCAACCTCTGGGGGTCCCAAGACGTAGGCCTGCAGGGGTGCACAGAGGCTGTCCTCCGGCAGTCGGGCCTGGACCAGCAGAACAGGGGCAGATGAACCCAAGGTAGGACAGCCCATCTCCCACCGCCTGGGTGGTCATGGAAATGCGGTTCATTTGGCATTGAAATATGGTGGGAGCACCACGGTCCAAAGGGCTTGGCCAAGACTCGTTTAGAAAGTGGTTCTGGGCGTCCCCCGTGAAGGCCACCCACCACTAAGAGGCACAGAATCAGAACACGGGCACCAGCTCTGCACTGTCCCCGCATTAAGACCGAGGCAGTCCGCAGCTCTTTTCCTTTGCAAACGCCAGCAAGGCCTTGGCCGGGGCTGCAGAGGCAGACACCCTCTCTCCTTAAGGGTTCAATGATGCATCCCAGAGGAGCTGGGTCTCCAGCCCTGAGTCCATGTTTTCTGGGACAAAGGCTGGACATCTCATGGACAGCCCAGGCCTGGGGAGGACACGCTACACAGAGGCTTTGGAGACCTAGAGATCGTATGTGTGGCTCAAGGGGCTGAGGTGAAGGCCACATGTCCCCTGCAGGGAGAAGGGAACAGGTCTCAAGCTAGACAAGCGCACCACCAAGTGCCAGGGGTCAAAGAGGAGGGGGGACTGCTGATTCCCACAGGGGGGACACCACCGCTGATTCCCACGGGGGGTCCAGGGCAGCAAAGTGAGCCTCTAGATCCCACCCTCAGCCTGCCGCGGGTCTCAGGCAGGGATGGACATGTACGTGCTGCCTGTGGAGGCTTGATGGAAATGCCCAGTGATCCCAAGTCACAAGGACCTTCCTAGCAGGCGAGTTCCGGATTCCCCCCAGTCCTGGCGCTATCAGAACACTGGCAGCTAACGCCAGGCATTGATGGGGGTGCAGCCTGCGGGGGCTCCCCACTAAGGCCGCATTAGCAGTCTTTCCCAGTGGCAGCAACAGGGCACAAGGACTACATACTCATGTGCAGAGTGAAGCTGGCCCCCCGGAAACACTGGAACCACACTCCCAGCTGTGATCCTTGGCCGCTGACAGCAGAGACGAGGCCCCTGCCTGCTACACCGGGCCCTGGCAGGGCTGGCAATCACCTACGGGCAGGATGCCAGGCTCTCCTCTCCAGGTACCCCCATCAAGCCACCCGCCTGGCCAAAAGGGCTTCTTTCTGTCATCAGCAAGCTCACTACTGAGAACAGGGCAGCCAGGTGGGGAGCTGCCGTGGGGCCGCAGACGGTGGAAGACGAGCGTCTGTGAACCTGGTCAGGCTGGGAAAGGTCAGCCCCAATGGTCCAAAGTGTGTTGCGGGGTCAGCGTGACCCAGCAGCAGAGCTGTGGTCACTAGAAGAGCTGGAATTGCAAGCGAGAGAAGGGAGACATGCAGTGGAGGTCCCAAGCTAGCACGCGATACCAGGAAGCAAGGTGGGTCACAGGGCGCCCAGGAGCAATGACAGATGTCCTTATGCAACGAGAGAGGCGGGAAGGGATGTCTTCAAACAAGGTCGATGCTGTGGTACGGACACTTCTACGCAGCAAAAGGGGTATGCTACCTGGGTGGCGGCAGACGGACCAGGGTGGTGGCCGATTCCTAAAGGTTCCGAGCTCTGGTGGGCAGGGCCGGGGCTGGACTGGTCCCATTGGAGGCTGGGTGCACAGGGCAGGGCACCGTGCCCGTGGCGGCCAGCTGGCGGCAGAGTGACTGCCGTTCCCGCACGGCTCGATTCGAGGCCGAAGTCTTTCTGATCTGGGCGCGCCGGGCGTGCCGCAGCGGAGACTTGTAGGTTCTCCGCAACTCGGCCAGGAATCCCTGATAGTTGTTTCGCAAGGGGCTGTCGGGTTGCATGTGGGGGATCGCCCACTTCTCCGCCTCCCCGGTCAGCCGGGACACGAGGAACGCCACTCGCTCAGCCTCTCCGGGGAAGCGCGAGGCCTGGAAGATCATGAATCTGTCCATCTGCATCAAGAACCCCGCCAGCTGGCCAGGGTCTCCGGAAAAGGGCTCGGGCAGAGAGGTTGGAGGCGTTGTCATCGGCCGGGTCCCATTGGAGGTAATGGCCGAGATGGGTGGGGTGATCTGCAGCGCCCCAGGAATCCGAGCCCGGGTGCGTAACAAGGTCAGTTCCGCCATCACGCTCTCCAGCATGTTGGTGAGGTTGGCCTTCTCTGCCCGCAGGGTCGAGGCCTCCCGCCTCAGCGCGGAGTTGGTGAGGCGCAGGGAGGTCAGGGTGTCGATGACGTCATCCATTTGGGCATTGGTAGAAGCTGCAGAGGCTGGGGTTTCAGCTTTTGCGGTCTGGGGTTGAACCATGGTGGCCAGAAGTCGGCCTAAGTCTGAGGCTGATGAAGCGGGAGAAGGGGGTTTGGGTATCCCAGAACCTGAGCACCTGTAATGCTAAAATTGGGTAGACCCAGAGAGAAACCAAGGAAAGGGTAGGGTTCAAGACCCAGCGTGGCTCAGAAGCCCAAACAAGAAGGCAGGGCAGACGGACCGAGAGATGAGCACAGCCAGACCAGGCAGGGGGTGCAGACCCTTGGGGATCCCCAGCTCCGGATGTGGCTCCTTGATCGCCGCCCTCACAAGGCCATGGCGGGCTGCACAGGAGGGTGGACTTGTTCTGGGCCCTGAAGGATGAAAACATGGTTTAAAAACGGTTTCGACTTTGGAAACGGGGGTTAGAAGTAAGGGACGCGGCGTGGGAGGAGCGAAGAGCGGGCGCGATGCGGGCGCCCCCGCCGAGGCCCCCTCCCTACGCTGGGCCCGGCGCCCACCTGGGGCAGAACAAAGGGCCGATGCACCCGCGGCGGCGCCGGGGCCTGGGGCGGGCAGCGGGCGCGTACCTGGGTCTCCGCGGCTTCCTCCGCGGCTCCGTCTGCCGCGCCGGCCGCGACCAAGATGGCCCGATCGGGGAAGGCGGGCAGGCAGATGAGTCACGGCGGCGGCGGGAACTGCTTCCCGGTCACGTCAGGCCCGGGCGGCGGCGGCAGGAGGCAGGCGCGGGCAGCCTCTGGAGAGAACACCGGCCGAGCTGGGACCGGGCCCGGTGTCGCGGCGGAGGGCTAGTGGCTGAGCGGCCGGGGTGCGGGCGGGGCCTGCGCGGCTGCGGTGGCGGCTCCACGCTCGCCTCGCTTGGGCCCCGCTGGTTGCCATGGAGACCACCGGCTCGCGCGCGGCCGAGGCCCCGCCCCGGAAATGGCGCGCCCAGCCCCGCCTCCCGGGCAACTGCGCTGTGCCGGTCCTCAGCAGCCAATCAGTGATGACTGATTTTATTATTATGAATAATTAAGAATTATTAAAATTTAAATTATTTAAATAATTAAGGATTATTTAAATTCTTTCTAAGACTGCTAGTAAAGCTCTTTTTGTATAGGTTGTAATTTTTTTAACGAAGTTTGCTTTACATACTGTGACTTCAATACAAGTTCAATGTAGTGTATATTCACTGTAGAAAAATTTGATATCCGAGAAGTCTTTTTTGAAAAAGTTTATATTCAGAGTCCCTCCACCTGCGAGAACAAATAGTGATATTTCTCTACTTCCACCCAGTCACTTTTCTATGATATATTCTATTACAAAATATCAATTATTGGGAATTCCCTGGTGGTCCAGTGGTTAGGACTCCATGCTTTCACTGCAGGAGGCACGGGTTGGATCCCTGGTGGGGAAATTAAGATTCCACAAGCTGCGTGGCGCAGCCATAAATAATTAAATAAATAAATATTAATTATGGTACCTTATGCTTTGCGACCTTAATTGCACACTGAATTTGAGCATTTTCCATTAAAACTATTTCAAAAGCATAGTTTTCAATTACTGCCTATGTTCCAATGAAATCGTGTACCCAGTTTATTTAATATGCCCCTTTTGATAGAGCTCCATCTTATTTTACATGTGGAAGTTTTATAAACCTCACTTGTGTATGAATCCCAGCCCCTTCCTCTGCCAGCTTTGCCAGGGTAATCGCCCAGGAGTGAAATTACTGGGCCAAAGTGTATGAGCTATTTGACTCAGGAACTGGATGCTTTTCCCACTTGACCTTGCTGAGCTACTTCTAAATGGTCAGTTCCAGGATGGAGCATGAATGGAGAGAAAAGACGCCCACCATTGCCAGTGTTTCGAGGACACCGTCTTCAAGGAGGCTAAACTACTGGCAGCCACTTGCACCCCTCTGGCAGGCCTGGCCAGAGTCGGCTTCACTCATACCTTTACAGTTTTTGCTTCTATAAAATGGGAGTTGGAACATGAGGGTGTCAGTACTTGGAAGAGAGAGTCTAGCTGTGCCCACAACTGTGTGTACCCCAGTGTGACAAAAAGTGCACCTTTTGCGACCAGCTGAAAATGTCCAGTACATGAAGCAAGAGGGGAAAGAAAGGAGACAATGTTTCCTTAAACTGCTTCTGTGAGTTCTCCCACCTCACGAGGGGGCAGGAGCTGCATTCATCTTGCCTGAGGTCGGTGAGTTCAAATGCAGAAGTTGTCCTGTACCCCTCTACCCCTCCCACTTTTTCCAAACACACAGAGGAATCCATTCCTGTGAGTCACCCCACCGGTTTTTCTGCCCTCAGCGCCCGGATTGCCCCTCCACAGGTTACTGGATGCTGTGCATATGAGTGAAGTGTCTGCTGCATTTCCAGGTGTGGTTGACACCATACATCTTAAATTCTCAGATGCATTTAATATAAGGTGCGCCTTGATTTGAGAAATGATGAAACATAAACTTGAAGAAATATATAATTTATTTGTATTTCACCTATCTCAAACAGGATACGAAGTGGCATTGCATAAAATAGAGCTAAATAAAGATGAAAATAAATATTAAAATAAGAAAAACAGAGTATTTGGCTTCAGATCCAGATAATGCTATGATTCAGGCTGTGAGGGGTTGCTCTGTGCCGCAAACACACAACAATAAACTATACAATAAAGTGTTGAGAGGATCTGGCTGGGCTCAAAAGCAATATAAACTCCACTGTGGTCCAGAAACACAAACTGCTAAGTATGGACAAAGCCACGGGCTTGCTGTTCTCTGGATCCCAAGGCATAATGAGGACACAAGGCTGGAAACAGAGTCAGGATCCCTATTTGAAATGAGGGGAGAGAGTGTTCACCCCTATGTCAAAGAGGAGTCTGAAAAATCTCTTCAACCATTTCATGGGGCAACACCTTCTGTGAAGGTGTGGCCCTAGGACAAGGGAGAACATCCAATATCATTAATCTCACGCCCCATGGCTGACAAGTAGACCCCAGAGGGCCAGGAATTGTGAGCCACCAATATAAAACACGTTTCTGTACTGCAGACCAGGCATCACTGGAGTGACCCCAAACTGCTAGACCAGGGGGAGAAGTGGCCTCAAGATGGAGGGGGGTTGAGTACACAAAGAGAGAAAGAAAGTGAAAGATACCCTTTTACCCAAAATTGAGCCTAAAAATCAAAACTCTGAAGCCCATGAAGACATCTAATGCTAAGAATAATGGCCACCAAAATCAATAATCATAATATGAATTAACTCCAGGTGAAATTAAAATAATAGAACAGTCTGGAAAAAAAAGACTTTAAGTAAGCATATTTAGGGTGCTCGATGAGACTAATGAAGGAATAACATTTGTGAAAAGAACAGACAATGGGGGTGGGGGAAGCAGAAATGTAACAAGATAAGGTGGCTATGAAAAAGTACCTTCTAAAAAGAAATATAGTCAATTTCCATTTCTGGGAAGATGGAGTAGTTTCATGCTTCCCTATTCTTTCAGCAAAGCACAACTGAAAACAACTAAAAAAAAAAAAAAAAAGACTCAAAAAGGTGGAAGAAAAAAGGCAGACTGGCTAGGTTGCTCAGTATCCAAGGAATGACACAGTGGTGGGTTCCTTGGATATTCTTTGGTATCATATAGCTCAGATTTGCAGACAAAGAAGCTGGCAACCTGGAAGAGGCATACAAAAAAAAAAGCTCCTCCAAAAAGCCTGCCCTCTCAAGCCAAAGAATGAGGAAAGAGATAGCCTATGAAGATGGAATACTTAGACAATAACCACTCTACTCCAGCCAAATGCTGCAGAAAAATCAGTGGCCCCATCACTATTTGTGCCAGCAAAGGCTAAGTAGGGAGCCTAGACTTCCACACTTGCCAAGCTAAAATGATGTTCCCCACCCCGCCCCCTGCCAGGGATGGTATCAGAGAAATCAAAATATTTCCCCAAATTTGATGACATGCATTAATCTGCACATCCAAGAAGCTCAACAAACTCCGAGTAGGATACACTCAAACACCTAGACACATCATCATCACACTCTTGAAAGTCAAAGACAAAGAGAAAATTTCAAAAGCAGCAAGAGAGAAGAAAGTGATCTATATAAGGTGTCATCAATAAAATTAACAGTTTGTTCCTCGTCAGAAACCATGGGAGCCAGAAGGCAATGGGAAGATAGATTTAAAGTGCTGGAAGAAAAGACTATCAATGAAGAATTCTTTACCCAGCAGAACTCTCTTTCAAAAATGTAGGGAAAATTAAGACATTTCCAGGTAAATAAAACTGGAGAGAATTCATCACTAGCAGACTGGCCCTACAAAAAATAATAAAGAGAGGTCCTTCAGACGAAAATGAAAGGACATTAGGCAGTAGCTGGAATTCATATCAAAGATAAAGAGCCCCAGTAAAGGTACCAACATAGGTAAATTAAAAAGACAGTATAAGTGTATTTTTGTTTGTAACTCTATTTTCTCCTGTATTATTTAAAAGACAACTGTGTAAAGCAAAATTTACAAATCTATACTAATGAGCATACAATATATTCAAAATGTAGGGGCTTCCCTGGTGGCACAGTGGTTAAGAATCCACCTGTCAATGCAGGGGACACGGTTTGAGCCCTGGTCCGGGAAGATACCACATGCCGCGGAGCAACTAAGCCCGTGCACCACAACTACTGAGCCCACGTGCTGCAACTACTGAAGCTCACGTGCCTAGAGCCTGTGCTTCACAACAAGAGAAGCCAGCGTAATGAGAAGCCCATGCACTGCACTGAAGAGTAGCCCCCACTCGCTGCCTCTAGAGAAAGCCCACACGCAGCAATGAAGACCCAACACAGCCAAAAATAAATAAAATAAAATAAATAAATAAATTTATTTTAAAAAATGTAATTTGCCTGACAATAATAGCACAAAGCGGGTAAGGAGGAGATGGAGCTATTTAGAAGTAAAGTTTTCTAAACGGTTGAAATTAAGTTGGTATTAATCCAAACTAGATTTTTATAAGTTAGGATGTTAATTGTAATCCTCCGGGCAACCTTAAGAATATAATTCAAAAAATATGTGAAAGAAATGACAAGGGAATTAAAATAGTACAGTAGCAATTATCTATTTTATATGAAAGAAGGCAGTAATGGAGGAATAGAGGAACAAAGAAAATAGGACATATAGAAAACAAATAACAAAATGGCAGATGTAAATCCTACATTATCAATAATACATTAAATGTAAATGGGTTAAACATTCCACTTGAAAGGTCGAGATTGGCAAAATGGATTTTTTAAATGACCCAATTTGATGCTATCCACAAGAGGCACACTTTAGATTCAAAGACACAAGTAAGTTGAACAAAAGAATGAAAAATGATATACCACTCAAGCTAACAAAAAGAGCACTGGAATGGCTACACTAATATCAGACAGAACAGACTTCAAGACAAAAATTGTTACTAGAGAAAAAGAAGGATATTTTGTAGTGATAAAAGGATCTATTCATCAAGACAACAATTATGAACATATATGCACTTGACAACAGAGCCTTCTATTTCAATATTTATCTACAAATCTATGGTAATCAAGAATGTATGATCTGGCATAGTTGAATGGAATAGAATTGAAAGACTAGAAATAAATCCTAACATTTAGTCAATTTATTTGAAGGAGGGTGCCAAAACAATTTAATGACCAAAGAATAGTCTTTTCTGAGACTGGATATCCATAGCAAAGAATGAAGTTAGACCTCCTACCTCACACCCTGTACAAAAATTAACTCAAATGGATCAAAGACCTAAATGTAAGAGCTAAAACTATAAAACTCTTAGAGGAAAACCTAGGGATTTTCTTTGTGAGCTTAGATTGGACAACAGTTTCTTTGATATGGCACCAAAGTACAAGTGACAAAAGAAAAAAATAGGTAAATTGAATTTCACCAAAATTTTAAACTTTTTATTTCAAAGGACACTGGCATAAAAGTGAAAAGATAACCCACAGAATGGGAGAAAATATTTGCAAGTCATATATCTGACAAGGGTCTAATACCCAAAATATATAAAGAATTCTTACAGCTCAATAATAAGAAAGACAAGTAACCCAAGTTTTTTAAATGGGCAAAGTATTTGAATAGACGTTTCTCTCAAGAAGATATACAAAGGGCACATAAGCACATGAAAATATATTAAACATCATTAGCCTTTAGGAGAATGCTAATCACAGCCATAATGAGATCTTACTTCACATTCCCCAGTACTGCTGTAATCTAAAAGACAGACAATAACAAATGTTGGTGAAGATGCAGAAGAACTGGGACTCTTACACATAGCTGGTGGGAATGTAAAATGGTGCAGCTACTGTAAAACCGTTGAACAGTTTCTCAAAGAGCTAAACATAGAGTTTCTATATAACCCAGCAATTCCACTCCTAGGCATATGCCCAATATAATTGAAAACACGTGTCTACATGAACATTTGTACATGAATGTTCACAGAAGCATTACTCATAATAGAAAAAAAAAAAGGAACCAACCTGCACGTTCGCCAATTGATGAATGGATCAACAAAATGTGGTATCACAGTACAACGGAATATTAATCAGCCATAAAAAGGAGGGAAACACTCTTGTCCCTCAGTGCCACGGGGGACTGGTTACAGGACCCCCCATGGATACCAAAATCTGTGGGTGCTCAAGTCCCTTATATAAAATGGCATGGTATTTGCATATAACCTATACACATCCTCCTATATACTTTAAATCATCTCTAGATTCTTCTAACACCTAATACAATGTAAATGTTATATAAATCGTGATAAATACAGTGTAAACACTATCTAAATAGTTGCCATGCACAGACAATACAAGTTTTGTTTTTTGGAACTTTCTGGAAATTTTTCAAATATTTTTGATCCACGGTTGGTTGAATCCACAAATGCAGAACCCACGAACACAGAGGGCTGAGTGTACTGGTGTGTACTACCACATGGATGAACCTTGGAGGCACTATGCTAAGTGGAAGAAGTGAGACACAAGGGCTACATATTGTATGATTTTATTTATATGAAATGTCCTCTGTAGGCAAACCCATAGGGACAGAAAGCAGGGTCCTGGTTTCCAGGCTCTGGGGAGAAGGAGGAAAGGGAGAGTGACTGCTGAAGGGGACAGGGTTTCTTTTTGGGGGGATGAAAATATTCCAGACTTAGTGTTGATGGTTGTACAACATTGTGAATATACTAAAACCCACTAAATTGTATACTTTTTAAAAGGGAATTTTATAGTATGTGAGTTAGATCTTTAAAAAAAAAGTCAACTGCCATTCATGATCAAAAGTCACAGAAAAATGAGCACAGAGGGGAACTTCCTCAACTTGATAGGGAGTTTCTACAAAAACCCAATAGCTAAGTTTATACTTAATGGTCAAGACTGAGTGTGCTTTTCCCCCAAGAATGGGAACAAGGCCAGGACGTTCCCTCTCACTATTTTCATTCAACATAGTGCTGGGAGTTCTAGCCAGAGCAATGAGGAAAGGAAAAAAAAGGAAATAAAAGACATTCAGATTGGAAAGGAAGAAATAAAACTGTCCTTACTTGCAGTTGGCCCGACTGTCTACATAGAAAATCCCAAAGCATTTACCAAAAACAACAATAACAACTTCCTAGAACAATAAGTGAATTCAGCAAGGTCACAAGATGCAGGTGAATATACAGGAATCAATTTTATTTGTATATGCTAACAATGGACACAAGGTCAGCGACATTTAAAATATAATACCATATACAATCACTCAAAAATACATAGATGTATATCTAACAAAATTTGTACAGGATTTGTATGCAGAAAACAATAAAACCTGATCAAATTAAATTTTATTAAATTAAATTTTAAATTTTAAAAGATTTAAATAGAGAAAGAGACGCACTGTGAAATAGTTTGGAAGAATCAACACAATAAAGAGTCAGTTCTCCCCAAAATGATATGCAGGTTTAATGCAGTGTCTATCAAAGCCCAAGCAAGATTTATTTTGGGGTGGGGGTGGGGCGCTGGGCCTTGCCACTTTATTGACACCAAAGATCCCAGGCTCTGCTGGGACTTCCTGGGGGTCTGACATCAGGCAGCCTCTGCCTTTGATATGGGGTAGCTCAACGGGTACAGCGCTAGAGCCGGCTCAGTTCTGGGTCCTTAGCCTCAGTCCAGGGTGGGCAGCTGCTTCTCCGAGTCACAGCTGGTCAAGCACAGGTTGTAGAAGGAGTTGGAGTCAAAGGCTGAGCTTACCTCTCGCCAGCCCACCCACCCAGCAGCCTGTAGTTCACTGGGGTTTTTCGGATCACCCCAGCAGTGAGGGTCCAATACCAGGACGTAGGCTTCCGTGCCTGGGCCAAGCAACGCCTCTGACTGGGCATCCGCATCCCCTCCAACCATTACAGGCCCCCCCGGCCCCTGCCAAGTGGGAATAGAGCCTCTCCAGTTCCCCCTGAAGCGCTGCTCCACGGGGCACGTGACATGGGCGCCCTTGGGGACCCCCGAAGTGGTCAAGGCAGAGGCTGGCCTCTACACAGCCGATCGATCCCCGAGAGCCCCGGAGCCCGGGGGGCTTGTCGTCCATGTCCTCCAGGGCCGCCTGCACTGCAGCCAGTTCGGGTACGCCCGCCGGCCGGCCCTCTGGCCACGAGCACAGCGTTTGCAGAGTGCGGTAGCCGCAGCCCCAGCCCCGGTCGTCCACGCCGTCGCAGCCGTAATGGTAGTAAATGTAATGGCCCGAGAGGAGGGCCAGGCGAGCGCGGCCGCGGCCGGGCAGGGCCAGGCCCAGGTGGACGTCCTTCAGCGCTCCAGGGCGGTGGGCGGGAGCGGCGGTCGCCGGGCCAGGCAGATGCGTCCTGCAGGCGGCGCGGGGCGAACTCCAGGGAGAACTCTGGGCTCTAGCGCTTCCTCTCGGCCCCGAGTCTTGGGCGAACTGTGGGCAGGCGAAAGGGCCCTGGGGTCGCTCTCCCCCGACCCCAGGCGCGCCCCGCGGCGATGAGCCAAGATTTTTGGTAGATATACAGAAGATTATTCTAAAATATATATGGAAAGGCAAAGGAACTAGCTAAAGGAAATAGATAAAACAATTTCGAAAAAGAATAATGAAGTGAGATATATCAGTCTGCCCGATTCAAGACTTGTAATATAGCTACAGTAATTAAGACTGTATTATATTGGTGGAGGGATAGACATATAGATCAATTGAACAGAATAGAGAACCCAGAAATAGACCCATACAAATATGTCCAACTGATTTTTGACAAAGATGCAAAAGCAACCCAATGGAGGAAAGACAGCTTTTTCAACAAACGGTGCTGGAGTAATTGAACATTCATAGGTTTAGAAAAAAAAACAAAACTTAATCTGTCTCACATCTTATGCAAAAATTGTCTCAAAATGGATCACAGACTTAAATGTAAAATATAAAACTTTAAATAGATGAAATCTTTGCAGTGTAGGGCTAGGCAAAGAAATCTTAGATTTGACACCAAAAGCATGATCCATAAAAGGAAAAATTGATAAATTGGACTCCATTACAATTTAAAACTTTTGCTCTGTTAAGAGTATGAAAATACAAATCAGAGATTGGGAGAAAATGGCCTACAAAAGACGGGTATCCAAAACATAAAGAACTCTCAAAACTCAACAGTTGGGCTTCCCTGGTGGCGCAGTGGTTGAGAGTCCGCCTGCCGATGCAGGGGACACGGGTTCGTGCCCCGGTCCGGGAAGATCCCACATGCCGCGGAGAGGCTGGGCCCGTGAGCCATGGCCGCTGGGCCTGCGCGTCCGGAGCCTGTGCTCCGCAACGGGAGAGGCCACAGAAGTGAGAGACCCGCGTACCGCAAAAAAAAAAAAAAACCTCAACAGTAAAACAACGAACAACCCAATTAGAAAATGGGCCAAGTATGTGATGAAGAGACATTTCACCCAAGAGGCTATACAGATGGCAAATAAGCACATGAAAAAATGTTTACCATCATTAGCCATTAGGGAAATGAAAATTAAAACCATAAAGGGATACCATTACACACATATGAGAATGGCTAAGATAAAAAATAGTAACAACACCAAAGGTCAGTGAGGATGCAGATTACCCGGATACATTGCTGATGGGAATGCAAATCTGCCCAGCCACTCTGGAAAACTGTGTGACAATTTCTTTTCAAAACTAAGAGTGCAACAGTCATACAACCCAGCCATTGCACTGCAGACACTTATCCCAGAGAAATGAAAATGTCAGGAGGCACTGAGGTGGAAGGGAAGTGGGTGTGGCTATAAAAGGGCAACAGGAGGATCTTCTGTTTCTTGACTCTATCAAGGTCAATATGTTGGTTGTGATGGTGCACCATGAGTTTGTAAGATGTTACCATTGCGGGGAATGGAGTAAAGGGTACACAGTTCTCTCTGTATTGTTTATTACACATGCATGTGAAGGGGGCTTTGCTAGGGAGGACATCACTGGAAGTGGAGCTGGGGGGACGTTTTCCATACCTTTGAGTGGAATATCCAGCTGGCTCTGGATGTGATCTTGGAGTTCTGGGGAAAGGTCCCTTGGAAAGTTATTTATAGACAGATGGTGGTTCAGACCAGGAAGAGAGCGTAAACAAAAAGTAGCAAAGGGTTGAGAGCTGTGCAGTCCATGGTTTAGAGGTCTAGGAAATGAAGGGGACCTGCTGAAGAGTGGCCAGAAGGGAAGAAGGAAACCGTGGAACTCAGAAGCCAAGAATAGGCTTCAGGGAGGAGGAGAGGTGGCCACCGTGTCAAAGTCTTCTCATGGGTATGGTCATCGTTCAAACTGGGATGCTTTTGAGAGCTGAACAAGTTGATAAGATAATTAAACTAATGCATTTTCTGAAACTTTGTTTATAGCCCAACGAATTAGTTTATTATATTGTTCTATGGCCATGTCACTGATATTTTTGTGAAGAATGCTCTTTTTTTCAATATGGTCTTATTATTCTTTGTTTTGTCGTAACATCGCTTGCAGTCTTACTTAGAGTTGCATTCTGTGATGATAACTTTAAATCTGTTGATATTTTCCACCAACTCTTCTTTGTAGACTAGATTTTAATTGAGAAAGTCCTCTTCCTATGGGTACTGAGGTCCCAGGTAAACTCAGAAAAACTTTAGTAAATGGAAGATATTCTCAATTCTATTTTTAAAATAAATTTATTTGTTTGTTTGTTTACTTGTTTATTTATTTATTTTTGGCTGTGTTGGGTCTTCGTTGCTGTGTGCGGGCTTTCTCTAGTTGCGGCGAGCGGGGGCTACTCTTCGTAGCGGTGCGCAGACTTCTCATTGCGGTGGCTTCCTTTGCTGTGGAGCACGGGCTCTAGGCGCACAGGCTTCAGTAGTTGTGGCTCACGGGCTCTAGAGCTCAGGCTCAGTAGCCGTGGCGCACGGGCTTAGTTGCTCCACGGCACGTGGGATCTTCCCAGACCAGGACTCGAACCCGTGTCCCCTGCATTGGCAGGCGGATTCTTAACCACTGTGCCAGCAGGGAAGTCCCTCAATTCTACTTTTTAATTGAATGTATAAATATTCCAGCTCAAATAGCTCCATAAGTTGTCATTTTAACTCAGTTTTGACAGAATAGGCTACCGTTCTATGACAAATATTTTCATAAGCCAAAACGTTCCCTCAAATTTTGTTTATTATTCTTTTGAGTGTTTCATCAAATTTAAAGACTGCAAAATTGTAGGCCTTCTTGATTTCCTCCCATTCCAGTACAGAATATAAATTTATCCAATTAAAACTAGGAATCTCACCAAAAGATTCTTCCCACATGTTGAGATATTCCAAAAACAATTATGGAATGTGAAAATCAGAACTTGAACACATTGGAATGCTCAGCACTTAATTCCTTCAGCTCCTCCCTTGCTTTTGTAGAGATGAATTTCAATGTTTCCCCGTTGGCAAGGATTGTTTCTAAAAATTACAATTCGCTAAAGTTTCAAAGCTCAAAATTCTTGACACCCATTTAATGAATACTTTGATTAAAGGTCTCCAGCAGATTCTGAACACAATGTAACAAAATAATTAGAGGACTCGTTTACAGAAAGTTCAATCCCATTCTAAGGCACTAGGCTGATGTACAAAGTAGGTCTTCTAAGGCACCAACATTTCAAGGGTCTGACTAATGGCCGCAGAAAACCCAGAAAGGAAACACCAGGAGCCTGAGGTCTGTTTTTGTATCCAATACTAACTTTGTCACAAAAATTTTTGTAGCCTAATTTCTCAAATGGCATGTATGAAAATACTTCTCATTGTTGATGGATAAAATATCACAGATTATTTGGGTGCAACTAAGAATAACATGTTCACTGCAACCAATCCCAAGTACATCCGTGCTCCACTGGTTTTTCAGTTTAATGAAAACACGGCTTCTTCTCAGGACACTGTTATAAATCATCTCTGTTATCAAACTCTCCTCATTTACCTGGACTGAGTGTGTCTTTTGTTTTCTGCTTAGAGCCAGGCTGATACTAATCCCTTCAGAAAACATCTTGGCATGTATCAGGAAAGGCGAAAATGGACGGAGCAAAAGTCCTGCCCCCAAATCTCATGCACAAGTGCTGTGGGAACCCTGTGTAAGACTGTCCGTAGCGGTGATGTTCATAACAGCAAAAGAACTGGAAATAACGCAAAAGCTCATCAACTGTAGGCTGGAAAAATAAACTGGAATAATGTTTCGTAGTGATTCTCAAATTTTAGCGTACATCGGAATCTCCTGGGAGGGTTGACCCCACCCCCAGAGTTTCTGATTCATTCAATAGGTCTGGGATGGACCCAAGAATTTACATTTCTAACAAGGCTTCTGGTGACACTGATGCGGCTGCTCTGGGGACCCACTTTGAGAATTGCTCCTGCAGAGCGATGAAAATCAATGAGCTACTCCTACAAGGATGAGTCTTCCAAACATCGTAATGAGTGAAAGAAGACACAAAGAACGTGTATCATATAATCTCTTTATACAAAGTTCAAAACCAGGAAAGGCTTAACTTTATTTCTTATGGGTACATACTAAGTGATAAGTGTGCTAAGAAAAATGAGACAATTACTACTACAAACTTCAGGATAATAATACCCCAAGGCAGGGAGAGGGTCCATCACGAGGAAGAGATAACATGCCTAGTCTTCTAGATTACAGGCAACAGAGGGGTTCTCAACCCGAGTAGTAATCACACGGATGTTTCCTTTCATAGTTATTTAATAAAGCACACACTTGTGTTTTGTGTGCTTTGTATGTGCGTTATATTTCTCAACACAAAGTTTTAAAAAAGAGAAGGGAACCTGGGCAGAGAGAAAATTGGAGGAGGGAGATTGGCTAAGAGACAGTGAGTATGGACACACCTCTTGCCATGAGTTTTACTGTGCAAGGGAAGGGGAGAGTGGGCAGTGGCCAGGGGAGGGAGAGACAGCGGGCTCAAGAACCACTTTATAAGATGGGAAAATAACATCATGTTTGTATGCTGATGTGACCAAGGAAAAATTGATGAAGCAAGAGAAAGATGGTAGAATGGCCAGAATGAGGATGTGGAGTGGGGGAGGGACCTCAGTAGGAGAAGGATCTAGAGACAGTGGGGGAGGAGCTGGTCCACCAGGAGCACGGGAAGTCTTCCACAGTCACAGGAGAGAAGCAGAGGTGTGGGATGTGGGCAGGTGAGGTGACAGGAGCTAATGGCATATCTCCTCTTGTTGCTTCTATTTTCCTGGTGAAAGAAGGAGTGTGTGAGCTTGCTCAGGTGACCAGAATAAGGTACCACATGATCGGATGGCTCAAACAACAGAAATCCATTGTGCTGGAGACTGCAAGTGTGAGATCCAGGTGTCGGCAGGGTTGGTTCCTTCCAAGGCCTCTCTCCTCAGCTTCTATAGATGGTTTCACTCAGCATGTCTGAGTGAATGTCTGATACATGTCTGAGCATGTATCCCAATCTCCTCTTCTTATAAGGGCACCATTCATATTGGATGAGGGCCCATCCATATGACCTCATTTAACCTTAGCACCTCTTTGAAGACACTGTCTCCAAATGCAGTCACATTCTGAGGTCCTAGGGGTTAGTATTTCAACACACAAATCTGGGGGGAGGGGACACACAATTCAGCCCCTAACAAGAAGGAAGGTCATTAGCTGAGAGGGATGAAGAGGTGAAGAGGAGGAGATGAAGATTTGAGGAAGAGAAGCAAGTGCAGAACCGTTTTCTAGGACAGTCAGAGAATCACGGTCTGGGTGAGCAGAGGGTGGTTGCTGCATGGCGTTAAGTGCCCTTTGGAGGGTGGTAATCCTGATCAATTTCCCTTTCCTTTACATTCTCTCATTTAATTTGTTCTCATCAGTTTTCCTCTTTCTTCTTGTGGAGTTATGGCAAAGAGGGAGAAGGCAAATACCACAATTCCATCTGTGTGGGATTAAAGGACAGGATTTTTTGAGGAATCTCTCAAGTCCAAGGCTGGTAAGAAAAGACTCACAGTGCCTGGTACTCTGGTAACCTCACAGGGGCTCTCTCAGCCCTGAGCTGGGCTGCTGGACATGCCACGGATTACATTTTATGGGAGGCATGATCCCTGCCCGCTTCTCCATCTTTTTGTAGTCAGACATGAAGAACCAGTATGGCTGCAGAGAACGCACTCTTGGGGCTTAGGCAACGAGAAGCCCAGAGTAAACACTATCTGTGTGGGGGATTGTCTTGGAATGCTAGCTGCTAGCCTTGGGGATCAAGTGAGGTGTTGGATTTGTGCTGCTGGAAGAAGGAGAGCCGCTGCTCACAGGAATATCTGTAGTAGATCACACGAATGTCCAGAGCCATTTGCTAGACAATCCTGTTTGTCCCTCCACATAAGATAAGCATTTGAGGCTATAAATTTCCCTCTAAATACTATTTTCACTACATCCCTCAAGTTTTGATATTTAGTATTTTGTCTTCATTCAGTTATTTTATAAGTTTCATTATAGTTTAATCTTTGAGCCATGAATTATGTGGAAGTATATTTTTTATTTCCAAACCTAGATCTTTTCTAATTATCTAGAGATTATTTAGTCAAACTTAAAGGCATTGTGATCAGAGAATGATCCAGTTCATGGTCCATTTTCATAAATGCCCAAGTGTGCTTGAAAAGAATTTGTATTTTACAGTTGTCTATGCAGTTATATATATGTCTACAGTCATATATATAGTTATATATATATATATATATACGAAACTTTATATAAGGTTTAGTGATTTTATTATTTAACTATTCTCTACTTTTCCTAAATTTTCTTCTGCTTAATCTAACAATTGCTGAGAGAGGTATCTTAAAATTCCCAACATTGGTGAATTTATCTCTTTATAATTTTGTCAATTGTTGTTTTATATGTTTTGTTGGTGTATTATTAAGTACATACAACATTTTAATTGTTATATATTCCTAGTTAATTGAACTGTTTATCATTATAAGTGGCACTTTTAATCTCCAGTAAAATGTTTTACATTAAAATCAATTGGTCTTGTATCGATACACGTATAAGCTTTCTTTTAGTGAGTGGCGTTCCATTTTTTTATGCCCTTATGTCTTAGGGCATGTTAATACGTGTTAATAGCATGTAGCTAGATTTTTTAAAACTCCAATACGACAATCTTTATCTTTTAACTGTAGAGTTTACAAGTTTACTTTATTTGTATCTATCGTAATTATAGTTCGATTTGGATTCATTTCTGCCAACACATTAGGTGCTTTCAAATTGTCCCACCAATTCTGTCTTTTTCGATCCTTCCTTGATTTCTTTTGGATTAAGTTCTTTTTCCTCTTTGCATTTTCTCTCTTTATTAATTTGGAAGTTATATTCCATTTTTCTTCCTTCAGTCATTACTCTAGTAATTTTAATAAGGAATTCTGAGATTCATCGCAAGCTTTACTCTTTATCTTAAACAACACAAGAACCTAAACCATTTTAACTGTGATCACTCCTTTTCTGATCTCTATTGTTAACGGATAATGTAAACTCATACAAAATTTACAACCCCATGAAATGTTGTTTTTCTACATAATCAATTTTGCCCGAATATTCACCTCTGTGTTTGCTCATCCTTGTTTCTTATTCATCTGGCCTTCCACTCAAAAGCACTTTCTTCTACTTGAATTCTAACGAAGGCCCATGGGGGGAAACCCTTGTGGTTTTTTGAATGTTTGAAGATGTCTTTATTTTATCTTCATTCTTAAAAGGCATTTTTGCTGGAGAGGTAGTTCATTTCTTCCTGCATGTTGAAGGTATTTTCCGCTGTCTTCAGACCGTGCTTTGTGCTAGTGAGAACCAGCCATTCTTCTCATTCTCCCCTGCTGCCTCCCTCTCTCTCCCCCTCCCTCCAGTTTTCCCACTTTGAGTGTGAATTTCTCTTATCTCTTCTGTTTGGAAGTGATTGGGTTTCCTGATTTCAAGGATTGATCTCTCACATTAGTTCCGGAAATTTGTCAATAAACATCCCAAGTGTTGCTCAGCCACACACACTCACTACTCTTCTGGAACACAGCGGCCAGGCTATTATTCCTTCTCAGTCTGTGATCTCTGTACATTATCTATGTTTCTCAGTCTACTTCATATTTCTGTCACTTTTTCTCACTGCACTGTGTTCTGGATAATTTTTTCAGGTATACTTCAAGTTCATTAATTCTTTTTTTTCAAGTTCATTAATTCTTTTTACTTTTCCCTGCTGTATTGAAGGCTGTGGCATATTTATTTCTATACACTATGCAAAAATCAATTGTACAGGCTTCCCTGGTGGCGCAGTGGTTGAGAGTCTGCCTGCCGATGCAGGGGACATGGGTCCGTGCCCCGGTCCGGGAAGATCCCACATGCCGCGGTGCGGCTGGGCCCGTGAGCCATGGCCGCTGAGCCTGCGCGTCCGGAGC
>NW_021703783.1:95915171-95996534 GCF_005190385.1 Monodon monoceros
AAAAAAAAAAAAAAAGAAGTAAAGTCTTATCTCTGTTCGCATCTCAAATCTCCCATGAGAGAGTTATAATTAATTCAGCAGAGTGAAAGACGCCAGCTCAGCATCTGTGCTTGGTCGCATTGATTATTTGTGATTTTTCCTTGTATGGTGAGCAGGACCAGGCCACGGTTGGACTATTAACTCTTTGCAATAAATAAAAGGTAAGTGTATTGGCAACCTCTTCACTTAGCGACTTCCTTTCTTGCTGTTCAGAGCTGGTGCCAGGTCAGAACTGATTCTAACGTGCCTTTTCCAATCCACACCATGGCTACCAGAAAATAATATTAATTTAACTTCGTGAGAAGCCTCTTCTTCTGAAATGTGGGCCTACAGTCAAGGAGGAAAAATCCGGGACTTCCCTGGCGGTCCAGTGGTTAGCAGTCGGCACTTTCCCTGCCATGGGCCAGGGTTCGATCCCTGGTCAGGGAACTAAGATCCCACAAGCTGCACGGCGTGGCCAGAAAAAAAAAAAAGGAGGAAAAATCCACTTGTCACTCACATTTGGGCAGAGGCTGGCATGGCCGTAAGGGTGTGTGGGGACACAGCCATCTTGGCGGCCATCTCTCCTCTGCTAACCAGCCGTGTCACCTGGGGCCAGCTCCACACCTGCATGGGCCTTGGGCTTGCCAAATGTGCATAATAAAAGTATTTTTATTAGACAAATATTAGTATTAGATAATATTTAATTATCTAATTAAATATTAATATTTAATTATTAATATTAGATAAATATTTTATTAGATAAATAAACTATGATAATAAAAAATAAATAAAAGTAAAGTTTGCTTGATTCTTGTAAAGTGCCTTGAGGGCTTCCCAGCCCCAGCGCATGCCCAGTGAATGTGGCCCTGGAGGCTGGGACTGCCTTCGTAACCGCTGTCATCTGTCTCCATCCTGCCAGGGGCTGATACGTCCTCATCACAGCGAGGATTTTCCTGGGTGAAAAAGAGCATGTGCTGGCAGGCAACGCACAGGAATGGCTGTTACGCATCACGTACTTGCTGTCACACAACATCCCAAAGCGTCATTTGATAGAGGACTCTGCAGGCGCTTCTCTTGGTTTTCTCCCTGAGTGTGATATCTGGCACTCACCCTGGGGCTCATTAAGAAGCAGTAACTTCACTTCCTCTGCTGTTGCTACAGAGAGGGCAGCTTTGAATGATGGAGTTCTCATCTTACTTCAGCCTTTATTAGTAAAAGGACTCAATTTTGCCCTGGCAGGTCTCGTTTTGCACTTGTTCCAAAAAACTCTGTTGCTTCACCAGACGGATCTCTACCTTTTTTTTTAAAGAAGTGAAATCTTCTTCTGCTTCGGGCCGCTGTTTGACACTCTCACACCAGCAATGTTCCAAGGCCTGGGGACAAGAGTTCGCTGGTACGATGAAATCAATTTTTCAGATACTTGAACTTACATATTTGAATCCATGCTCGTGTTTTTCGGCAGCTTGTGCAAAACCCTCGTATAGGCAGGTTCATTTTCCCAGGACCCGCACAGCCCCTTCTTACTGCCGGTTCACGATTGCGAACTTATTCTACATTCTGGTCACCATTCTCTGTCTTGACCACACGTTCACGTAGGAATGAACCACTTCTGGGCCGCTGATGCATTTCTGTGAATTAGGAATAAAGCCCAGCAAATTGTAATAATAAATGTACATTATCTCAAGGAAACGATTAGAGAGAAACGATGTGAAAATGCAGCCCAGAGACACGCTGCCCCCTCTTGCTGAGGGTTCCCTGCCCTGCTCTGATCAGGGCAGCACCTGGAGTCGGTGGCCTCTGTGTCTCCCAGGGACCGATGGGCACCAGGGCTGCAAACAATGCTGGCACATCCGTGAGTGAATGAGGAACGGTGTCTGCAGTCATATCTGCCCTGGCACTGCAATCTCAGTGTGGTGTCATGGTAGTGTCAACCCTTCTAAGGAGTTTTCCGTTGGTCCCCAAGGGCCCCGGGACCCGTTGATTTAGCGGGTAGGTACAGAAAAGCAGGATGTGAGGTACGGCCCCAGGGACCAGTGTCTCTCATCATCACAGATGCTCTTGTGGCATGCCAGGCGGCCAGGCACTCTGATGATCTCATTTGATCCTCTGAAGCAGTTGCCGCCATGTCTCCATTCTACTGACACAAAGATGGAGGTGCAGAAACGGAAGCCACCCACGCAGCCCCATGAGCTGATCAGTGGCAGAGCCATGACATGAGGGCCCCCCCCAGGTGCCCAGCTTGGTCACAGCCTCACTAATCGCTACCAGGAGCACAGACTTCATTTCCAGGGACGGTGACCTATTGGCTCTTGTTTCCAAAGAGCAGAGCTTTTCATGTTAGGAACTTAGCAGAGCCAATTGCTGGGGGGCTCTTTCTACATCTTTCCGGCAAAACCAAGCTGTTTGCATATCAAAGATTCTCCTTTCTGAGTCTGCGAGCAGGCAGGGAAGGTGAGGATGAAACAGAAAGGCAAAGCGGGCTCATAAAGCCTGGAACATAGCCGGCGTCCAAAAATGGGAGGCTTAGGGCTTCCCTGGTGGCGCAGCGGTTGGGAGTCCACCTGCCGATGCAGGGGATGCGGGTTCGTGCCCGGTCCGGGCGGATCCCGCATGCCGCGGAGCGGCTGGGCCCGTGAGCCATGGCCGCTGAGCCTGCGCGTCCGGAGCCTGTGCTCCGCAACGGGAGAGGCCACAGCAGTGAGAGGCCCACGTGCCGCAAAAAAAAAAAAAAAAAAAAAAGGGAGGCTTAGAATGATAAGAACCATCATAAACGCTTTCATCTCAATATTTTTGAACTTCTTTATTCGGCTGACACACACACATCCATAATTTTACAAATTGCACAAACATGATCCTATGATGGATTGCAATAATCTAGATACTAGTGAAAACTGGAGACTACCCAAGGGCCCAAGCAAAATGCTAGAGCAGGAAATGATGAACTATTAGAAATTAGTAGAAGAGCACAGAATTCTGTGACATTCATTCATTCATTTGTGTATTTGTTCGTTCAATGTATACCGGTTGATACAAGAGTATATTAAGGCCCCTTCTGTCTTGCAACCTATATTCTAACAGGGAGGGCAGATAATAACCTCATAAAATAGACAGGATGAGTTAATAAAACAAGCGTACTGACGGCAATAAAAGGCGGGTGCATTGGAAAGCGCTGGAGACAGAGCGAGGATGCACTTTAGCTGGAATGGCCAAGATGTCCCTGAGCTGGATTTGAGACATGAACAAAGAGAAGGCTCCACCACGTAAATACCTGGGGGCACCGGGTTCTGGGTAGCAGGAACATCAAGTACAAAGGCCCCAATAACCAGGGTTCAAGGCCCACCCACCTGTCACACCTGACAGCCACCTGCTGCCCATATGACCGCAGGCAGAGAGCTTCCCTGCCCCCTACCACCTGAGCCGTGAGCCCGTGTCTGTGAAACGAGGGAATGATAATCACCCTGTCAGTCCTACTGCCAGGGCTGCAAAGGTGAGTTAGGTAAAGAGCTTAGCACAGGCCCTGGTGCTATTACTCACGTGAGGGAGCAGACAGGGGCAGCTGGCCCTCCTGGCGTGCCAGACTGGGGCAAAACTTTGTCTGTTTTATTACGAGTTATTTTAATACAGCTAGCATGTCTGAGTGACATGAACGCAGATCGAAGTGAATCGTTCTCCCCTTCAACAAATATCACCCCAATGGAATCACTGCCCCCCCACCCTACCCCGTACACACGCATGCATGCGTGCACCAACCCTAAATTTGAGTTCCAGCTCTGCCACTGACAAACTGCATAATTGCAGACAAGGCATCTCTCCTGATCTGTTTCCTTATCTGTAAAATGGAAGGTTCCAACTGGATTACCCCTAACTCACATTTCTTGATCTGGCCCAACGAGATCATTCAGCTTGCACCGATCACGCCATTCCCGCAGCCGCCATGCCTTTGCCATGACCTTCCCCTGCCAGAAGCCCTTACTTCACCTGGCAAACTTTTCACGCCTGTTTCGGCTTATTATTGAAGTGTAATTTACATGCAGTAAAAGGCACAAATCTTAAGTGCAATTGAGTTTAACAAACAAATACACCCGATGAAGCCAAAGCCCTGCTAAGATATGGAATGTTTCTATCACCTCACAATGTTCCCTCGGCCCCTGGTCAGTCACTCCCTGGCCTGCCCCAGAGGTGACCGCCACCTTGATTAGCTTTGCCTGTCCCGGAACTCCCTGTAATGGCATCTTTTATGTGTGTGGTCTTTTGTGTCCAGGTTCTCTCTCTTAGGCAAGATCCACATTGCACGTGTCAAAGGCTCTTCTTTATTGCCGAGCGATGCTGCATTATGAACAGACCACAGCTCGCTTGGCCCTTCACCTGTCTGGGTGATTTTTTATTCTGTGCTGGGCATCACGGTGGCTATGCTATTGACAGTCGGGATCCTTTATTGCCCTTTAAAAGCTGTGATGTTTTGTTCTAGAAGACATTTAATTTACTGGGGTTTCCCCTTGATTCTCTCAAGTCTTAAGGCTTTGTCAGGAAGGGTCTGGAATACTCCTAAGGTGCTGCCTTTCTGGAGCCTTGGCTGGATGAGTGCCCAGGGTCTTGGGCAAAGCCGTTCCACTTTGACTGGTTGGAATGCCCACGGGTGCCAGCCGCTGTGCCCCCCAGGGTCCCCACCCAGCCCCCGGCCCCCAGCACCCGGCAGTGATTCTGTGCTGGACCTTGTGGAATCTCACCCTGCACTGTCCCCTGGGTAATTACCTGGAGAACCAAGGGACCCTGTGCAGTTTTCTGGGGGTCCTTTTCTACACTCTGCCCCTCTTTAGTAACATGATCTGCACGTCCCGGTCACCTCGACAGCCCCAGATTGTACATTCTATTTCTTTTATACAACAAGACCTGATCTTTGTTTGAGTTCTACTTTGGCAAGCACCCCAGGCTGAAAGCTGGGGGGCAGCTGGAGCTAACTTTCTGTGTTCCCCTGCTAAGGACTGCAATCCTGCCCCGCCGCTACCCAAGGCCCAGAAGTTGCAGCTCGCGTACCTCGCCTGCTGGTGCACGTGGGGGCGTAAGGCTGATACTCGTCACCCTGTCACATGTCCTGAGTGCCCATTTTTATGGCCCAGCTGGAATGTCCATTTCTTGGGGAAATGTTCTCAAACAGCCTGAAGCATAGTTTGCACTCGGCCACGTGCTCCCCAGGCATCTTGAGAATGCCTGTAGTTACGTGCTGCACCCGAACTCATTTTTGCAAACCTGTCCTTCCACTGGGCTGGATGAGTCTCAAGGCAAGAACTGCGTCTAGCGCTTGGCTCAGATCCTGGCACGTAAGGGGTGAGCCGTGGACATTCCTAGACACCCCACGGCCCCCCGGAGTTGACTTTGGTTTCTTTAAGTGCAGACTCAGAGCCAAACTCTAGACCAGTGTAACCTGTTAGACTCCAAATCGTCGCTGACCCCTCAGGAACAAGCCAGGCGTGGAGGGTGGCCTGGCCCCTTTTACAGAGCCTGGTCTGCTGACCAGGTATATGTCTCCAGCTTGCTCTGACTCTCCAAGCGAAGGAGGCCTTGGCCTCTGAGAAGAGGGTCGGCATTTCCATCATTGCCCATGGAGAGTGATGTGAGGTCTGTCCAGGTCCGGGGCTGGGCGTCTGCTCTGGGCTTAAGGGCCCAGGACTGAGTCTGGCATTTCACTCTGGGCCATTCTCCAGGGGAGGGCAAACCTGATGAATGGCATCTGCTGTGGGCTTTCCATGAATGTTTGTTGAATGAATAAATGACTTGCATGGCTACACGGCCCAGCTCAGAGCAGCCCGCCCCGCCCCGTAGCAACTACCTCCCCATCACCAGGGGGAGGGAAGGGCTCAGAGCTGCTGGCAGGGTCTCTGAGGTCCTCTTATGTTCAGCCACTCGTCTCCACTCCTGCCCTGGCCCTAGCTCAGACCTCAGTGCATGCAAGTGCCAAGGAGGTGGGCTCCCAGCCTGGGTCTCCTCCCATCCTATACCCGTTCCCCACAGAGCCACCAGAATCATCCTTCAAAAGCACAGCTGGGGCTTCCCTGGTGGCGCAGTGGTTGAGAGTCCGCCTGCCGATGCAGGGGACACGGGTTCGTGCCCCGGTCCGGGAAGATCCCACATGCCGCGGAGCGGCTGGGCCCGTGAGCCATGGCCGCTGAGCCTGCACGTCGGAGCCTGTGCTCCGCAACGGGAGAGGCCACGGCAGTGAGAGGCCCGCGTATCGCAAAAAAAAAAAAAAAAAAAAAGCATAGCTGGACCACGTCACGCCTCCGCTTTCAGGTCTTCGGTGACTCTGCACAATGTTGAGCTTGACTCGCCCACAGGACTCCCCAGATGGCGAGGGCCCTGCTGACCTCTTCTCTTCTCTGGCCGTTACCTCCATGCCCCTTGGACCTCACCGTGTCTCATCGGGGAGGGTCTCACACACGCTGGCCTGCAGGCTTCCCTCCCATACCCCATGCTCTCTCTGGAGGGTCTCACGAGGGCCCAGGAAACTGAGATGCGGGCGTCCTGTGAGCACATGGGCTCGGGTCCGGGCCCCGAGTGCTGGCCGAGGTAAGACCCGACCCCTTGGAGATGCTGACTCTACATCCACGTGACCCCACACCCGCCCTCATCCTACCCCCTCCAGGGCCACGCCACACCAGTCTCCTCCAGTGCCTCCAGGCATAGGAGACCCCTCTGGTCCTGTTCAGGGTGTGTGGGGGGTCTCCCCTTTCCCTTGCTTCTCTTTTCGGCCCATTGCTAGGAACCGCTGCCCCTGCTGGGCCTCAGGGCAGAGGCTTCTGTCTTAAGGACCCAGCGGAAATGTGGAGGATGTCAGACAGCCTGACCACAGAGCAAAATATCTCCAACTACCCGCTCACTGCATTCACCTGAGATGCTCTGGACCCACACCCCATCCGGCTCTGTACATGCTCTTCCCACGCTCTCCTGGCCAGCTGGTGAACTCCTATTCAACGTTCAAAACCCAGCTCCCGTGTCCCTCCTGACGGCAGACCCCCGCCCCTGCCGCATGCCCCTCCTGCGTCTTGGCACGCCCAGCGCAGCCCTATGATGGTTGGTGGATGTGGATGGTTCTCCACTGGGCCGTGGCCTCCTTGAGGTCAAGAACCACACCAATCACCTCCATGGCCCCAGGCCCAGAGCTAAAGCACCTCCCTGACCCACATACAACTTCACACTCCATAAACCCACTGCCTCATTTCATCCTCCCAACACCCTCCCCGGGAGGAGGGGTGTCATCTTACCCCACCCCTGCGGAACTGAGATGTGGGTGGGAGGGGGACAGAGCTGGGACTCCAACCAGATTTGATCAATCCCAAAGATGAGGCACATTCTACAAACCCAGTGGCCCAAGGAAACGTCTGCCAAGCTGTTTGCTGAATCATTTTCTACATTGCTTCCCTCTCAAAAGAGTAAAAGCTTCTGCTACAAAAGAAGATGCTGATCTGAAACACAACAGTCGCGTCTCATCAGCCCGGTGTGGGCCATTCTAGAACATTCCATGTGGTTATTACCCACTGGTGTGATGATGCCATTGGGCACCCCACCCCCCCGGGACAGGTGTGGCCCTAACTCACAGCCAGTTATGCCCCCTTGACTCAGTCTTAGCAGCTGAGACCGTTGGTGCTGGAGTCAGACAGACCCCGGCCCCCAGCCCTGCCTGGCCTCCTTCCAGCTGCCTGACCTTGGGATCCCCCAAGAGATGTTGGCACTAACCCCCCAGGGCCCTTGTGATCATGGCTGGTAACATATGTCCAGCACCCGTACTTTCTCAGTTATGAAAGCTTCATCTATGCAGGGGGCACGTGGCTCACCACCCAGACCCTCCCTCCGGGGGCACGGCATTCACTGCTACAGCGTCAGACGGCTCCCAGCTGCATCTCTCCAGGCATTGACTTGGCTAAAGGGAGCCTCCGTGACAAGGTCATTCCCTCCCAAAGGGAAGCCTGCATCCCATGACTGGTCGGTGCATGGATGTACAGGGCTGGCCCGCAGGCCTCAATTCAGGCTGTGTCTGCAGGGCCCTCCTGGTTCAGGATTCTCCATATCAGCTGAGGTCCCCACCATGGCTCCATTGCAGACCGACCTCTCCCTCTATCCGATCCGGCATCCTTCACTCTGGCTGAAGCTGTCCCCAGTCAACCCCTTGCACACAGGAGCCCAGCCTAAGGAAGTAAGTTATTTATTATCATCTAGGTCCGGTCCTTCCACTTGTAAACCCAGAGGTTTCACATCCCTGGCGAGGGGGAGATGTGATTCAAATCATGCACTGGGGCTTCCCTGGTGGCGCAGTGGTTGAGAGTCCGCCTGCCGATGCAGGGGACACGGGTTCGTGCCCCGGTCCGGGAAGATCCCACATGCCGTGGAGCGGCTGGGCCCGTGAGCCGTGGCCGCTGAGCCTGCGCGTCCGGGGCCTGTGCTCCGCAACGGGAGAGGCCACAACAGTGAGGGGCCCGCGTACCACTAAAAAAAAAAAAAAAAAAAAAAAAAAATCACGCACTGTATCGGGCAGGTTTTGCTGCAGTTAAACAATGCTGATTCTTTGCAGCAAGAGATATTATTTCAATAAAATACCTAGGAATAAACCTACCTAAACAGACAAAAGACCTGTACTCAGAAAACTATAGGATACTGATGAAAGAAATCAAAGACACACAAACAGATGTTCTTGGATTGGAAGCATCAATACTGTGAAAATGACTATGCTACCCAAAGCAATCTACAGATTCAATGCAATCCCTATCAAATTACCAATGGCATTTTTCACAGAATTAGAACAAAAAATTTTACAGTTTGTATGGAAACACAGAAGACCCCGAATAGCCAAAGCAATCTTGAGAAGGAAAAACGGAGCTGGAGGGTTTAAGCTCCCTGACTTCAGACTGCACTACAATATACTACTACTGTAGATTACTACTACAGTCATCCAGACAGTATGGTACTGGCACAGAAACAGGAATATAGATCCATGGAACAGGATAGAAAGCCCAGAGATAAACCCACACACCTATGGCCACCTAATCTATGACAAAGGAGGCAAGGATATACAATGGAGAAAAGACGGTCCCTTCAATAAGAGGTGCTGGGAAAACTGGACAGCTACATTTAAAGGAATGAAATTAGAACACTTCCTAATACCACACACAAAAATAAACTCAGGATGGATTAAAAGCCTAAATGTAAGGCCAGACACTATAAAACTCTTAGAGGAAAACGTAGGCAGAACCCTCTTTGACATATATCGCAGCAAGATCTCTTTTGACCCACCTCCTAGAGTAATGAAAATAAAAACAAAAATAAACGAAAGGGACCTAATGAAACTTAAAAGTTTTGCACAGCAAAGGAAACTACAAACAAGATGAAGACAACCCTCAGAATGGGAGAAAGTATTTGCAAATGAAGCAACTGACAAGGGATTAATCTCCAAAGTATACAAGCAGCTCATGCAGCTCAGTATCAAAATAACAAACAACCCAAAGAAAAAATGAGTGGAAGACCGAAATAGACATTTCTCCAAAGAAGACATACAGATTGCCAACAAACACATGAAAAGATGCTCAACATCGCTAATCATTAGAGAAACGCAAATCAAAACCACAATGAGTCATCACCTCACTCCAGTCACAATGGCCATCATCAAAAAATCTACAAACAATAAATGCTGGAGAGGGTGTGGAGAAAAGGGAACCCTCCTACACTGTTGGTGGGAATGTAAATTGATACAGCCACTATGGAGAACAGTATGGAAGTTCCCAAAAAAAATAAAAATAGAACTACCATAGGACCCAGCAATCCTACTCCCGGGCATATGTCCAGAGAAAACCATAATTCGAATTAGACACATTCACCCCAATGTTCATTGCAGCACTATTTACAATAGCCAGGACGTGGAAGCAACCTAATGCCCATCACAGAGGAATGGATAAAGAAGCTGTGGTACATATATACAATGGAATATTACTCAGCCATAAGAAGGAACGAAATAGTGCCTTTTGCAGAGACGGGAATAGACCTAGAGACTGTCATGCAGAGTGAAGTAAGTCAGAAAGAGAAAAACAAATATTGTGTAATATTGCTTACGTGTGAAATCTAAAAAAATGGTACAGATGACTTAATTGCAAAGCAGAAATAGAAACACAGACATAGAGAACAAACAATGAACACCAAGGGGGGAAGGGCGGTAGTGGGATGAATTGGGAGATTGGAATGGACATATACTACTATGTATAAAATAGATAACTAATGAGAACCTACTGTATAGCACAGGGAACTCTACTCAGTGCTCCGTGGTGGCCTAAATGGGAAGGAAATCTAAAAATGAGGGGATATATGTATATGTATAACTGATTCACTTTGCTGCACAGCAGAAACTGACACAACACTGTAAAGCAACTATGCTCCAAAAAAATTAATTAAAAAAAATAAAGCAACAATTGAACTAATTTGCCAGATAAAATACATGATTCCCAGTTTAAAAATATATATATATATATAGTTTCTTGTTCTTGTTCGCAAAAGCTGTGGTTCAGCTGAAATGGGCTCTGTGTGTCTTCTCATTCCGGAACCCAGAAGAAGGAGCAGCCTCTGTCCAGGACAGGACATGCTGTTCTCCAGGTGGAGGGGAGGGGCGGGGCAGAGGAAGGAGGGAGCAAACCAGTGGAGCACATTTATGCTACTGCCCGGGCAGGGCACCTCCGTCAGCCCAGCCCCCAGGCCAGGGGAAGACAGCGCGGTGCGGGAAAGTGAGGAGGGAGGCGGGGATGGTGACCACACCAATCCGAGGTCCTCCTGACATCACACGCTACAGACCGCGCCGTCAGAGTCCAAGCCGGTAACATAATAGGATGCTGTCAACACCATTGTCATCAATGATGACATTGTCGTCTTTACCTATCAACTCCGCAGAGATGGAAAATAATAATTTACAGTGTTGGCTGGGGGCTGTGGGTCAGGCTTGTACACTTTTAGTAAGAAGATGACTCGCTCAGTCTCTCTGGAGGGCAGTTCAGCAGTGTGTTCTGAAGCCACAGGAAAATGCCCATATCATTCACCAGGTATTACTCTTCCAGGAATTTAATCAGGTGGGGGACAAATGTTCCCATAGGAGGGACCTTATAACCTGGTTATCTGGAGTAAGTAGGAAATCGTATGATTTTGTCACAGTCTCCCTTCCCTCCGCATCCCCGCCCTCGCCATGGTTCCCTGTGGGTGGAGCCAGCTTCTCTGCTTCACTGACCCCAGGTTTGGTCACGAGGCTGGCTTTGCACCCTGGAATGTGGGCAGAAGTGACAGTACTCGGGGTGCAGGCGATGGCCCTAAGAGGCCTCAGTTGCCTCCTCCTGCCTTCCACCCTCAGGGGAGATGCCGCAGATGGTCCTGCTTTTTCCTCCTGGGCTCTGAAATGAGAGGAGAAACAGGTGGGGCAGATCCAAACCCAGCCACAGCCCAGAGACAAGTATCACCCTCGTTGAAAGCCACTGAGAGATTTGGGTGGCTTGTTACACAGCATTATTACAGCAAAAGCTGACTGATAAAATGGGGGAAATTTTTGTTTTCTTTTTTTGTTTTTTTTTTGCGGTACGCGGGCCTCTAACTGTTGTGGCCTCTCCCGCTGCGGAGCACAGGCTCCGGAAGCGCAGGCTCAGCGGCCATGGCTCACGGGCCCAGCCGCTCCGCGACATGTGGGATCTTCCCGGACCGGGGCACGAACCTGTGTCCCCTGCATCGGCAGGCGGACTCTCAACCACCGCGCCGCCAGGGAAGCCCCTAAAATGGGGGAAATTTTTAACCAACCTAGAAAGGGTGGAAAAACTTGTTTCAAATGTTTATTGTACTCTGGGCACTTGGCAAGTGCTTTACAAATAACGACTCAGTTAATTCTCAGAGCAACCTTGTGTGGTCTGTGTGCAGTGTGTGAGCTTAGTTTGCAGATAAGAAAACTGAGGCCCCAAGAGGTTAAATAACTTGTGCAGGATTTATGACTAGTACCTGGTGGGGCCCAGCTCTGAACCCACTTTGCCTGGCCCTGGTGCCCGCTGTTTAACCACATCGATAACAGACACTTGGTTACATAAGCCATGGACTAAACAGATAGCCAACTGTTTACAGCCATGAGGAAGATAGAGGCACATCATTTCAATGACCAGACCTCACCCTTTCCTTCTGCTGGAACTCCCACCTGGATGGCATCCACATGTCTCCCCATTCCACCCCTGAGCACACCCACCTGGTGGGGTGTGGCCTGCACTTCCTGTCACGTGATCGCTACCGTCTCCCCTGTGTCTACCCAAACAAGCCCTGCAGCCCAACTGTGTCTGACAGCGACCTGGAGCCCACTCTGATTTATGAAAAAAGTAATAGAGCTTCCAAAGTATTAATGCTTAAACCAACCATAGGTACAAACCACTCCCCAGCCTTTGTGTAATAGTGGGTCACATCATCTTGAAGGATAGTATTTCCTGACGCAGGGAAAAAGCTGGAGTGGGGGGAGGATGGGAGGTGGGGGGAGGGATCCCAAAACTGGAAGAAAGGAAGGAAAGAGGAAAGGAGGGAGGGAGGGAAGGAGGGAAGAAAAAGAAAGAATGCAAACAGAAGCAAAACAAAAATCTGACACGGTTGGGTCCCTTTGCCTGTGTTTGCACAGTTGGGTCCCTTTGCCTGTGTTTGCCTCGCGTGTAAATGTCATCCTAGGGTATGTTCCTTCTGTCTGGCATCTTCTGCTCGACATTATTTGGGAGAGTCATCGTGGCCGCTGCGTGTCTGTTCTATTTTCATTCTCAGTGCTGTGAAAATCCATTGTGTGACTATCCCAGGTTTATCTCTCCATCCACTGCGATGGACACATGGGAAGTTTCTAGTTTGAGACGATCATGAACCTTCCAAGATGTATCTCTGCATCCTTGGTGAGCATCTGCCCACGTTTCCGCCATGTCTACACCTAGGAACAGGATTGCTGGGTCCTATGGGGGCTGAGGTTCAGCTTGGTAAACGTGGCCAAGCAGTTTCCAAAGTGGCTGACCAGCTGTGATCCTAGCTGCATGGTATCTATAGTAGGGAGGCAGGTACCAGGGAGGGAATGGTACAGACTCAAGGAGCGTGAGGGAGGCTCTGAGGCACTGATGTTTCATTTCTGGGTGTGTGTAAGTGGTGAAAATTCATCCACTTAAGAGTTCTGCATTTTTCCGTATGTGTATTATACTTAAATAAGATGTTTTGGAAAAAGATTTCTATAAATAAATATATTCACATGTACATAAGCACATGTGAATCAAATGTCTCCATGTCCTCTAGCTATTGTGGTCACCTTTTCCTTTAATATTTAGATATCTACGGGTCACCCACTCATGCCAGGCTCTGTGGATACAGCAGGACCCCTGCCTGGAAGGGCCGAGCACTCTGGTGCAGATGGGGAGGTGGGGAGGCAGGCCCAGAGGGGCTCTGCTCTGGCTCTCCCTGGCCTCAGCCACTGTACAGGAGCATCGGCGGCAGCCCTTCACCCACCTCGGCAGGGGAGCCAGCCTCAGCCTCCTCCCCGAGGCCCAGCTCCTGTGACTGTGCAACCTCGCCCCTTCATTTCAGCTCTGCCCACAGTGGTACCCCTCCAGCTCTGGAACCTTCTCTGGCTCAGCCTTTCCCCCGCCAGATGCAGTGGAGCCTCTGAGCCTTGGCCTCTGCTCTGAGCCTGAGCAGGCTGGGGCAGAATTCACGTGCCCACCAATGGGCGGTGTGGGCTGGGGGGTGAGCTTGGCTGCTTGGAGTGGTCCCCTTCCCTGCACATAACCCCTGGGTTCCTGGCTCCCTGGCCAGCAGCGCAGGCTATGGCTTAAGACTGATCTGGGTTCAAACCATCACCCTGCCACTTACCAGCCACGCGACCTTGGGCAAGTATTTCACCTCTTGGAGCCTCGGTTTGCTCGTCTGTAAAATGGGTGCACACAGTGCCTCCTTGAACAGGAGACTGTCGGGTCCCTGACACCCAGGAAGCTCCCAGTCAGTACTGCCATCTTCCCAGCAGCATCGCCAGCTCAGCTTAAACATCGCTGCCTCGGCGAGGCTGTCCCCGTGTGAGGAGCCTTCTAATGAATTTTATCATGTTACTCTTTTGGGGGCCACACTGTGCAGCATGCAGAATCTCAGTTCCCTGACCAGGGATCGAACCCGTGCCCCCTGCAGTGGAAGCACGGAGTCTTCACCACCGGACCGCTAGGGAAGTTCTCTTCTGTTACTCTTTTAAGATAAGTAATAAATAAGCATAACCCCATTCAAAACACAAATTCACAGGTTGTAAGGAAAGAAGCCTCCCTCATATCTGTGTCCCTGCCCCAAATGTTGTCATTTCTATTCATTTCTTTTTGCATGTTTCCAATGTGTTTCTTCATGCAAATACAAGCAAATCTATATTCTTACGCAGAATTAGCATCGAATATCTGGTCTGCACTTGCTTTTCTCGCTTCATAGCATATTCTGGAGATCTCTCCTTGTCGATGCTGTGTGCATGTCCCGGAACTGACTTCGTAAGTGGGCAGGGCTTTCTAGCGGACGGCTTCCTAGAAGCAGGATTGCTGGGTCAGCATATGTGCCCCATAATTTTGGTGGATGATTCCCTTCCCAAGGGGACCACCATCTCACACTGCAGCCACCATACATAAGGGCACCTCTTCCCACAGCCTCACCCACAGATGCTGGAGCCAAACTTCGCTGCAGCGTGTTAATTACTGAACCACCAACAGTTTCTCAGGGCTGGGCTGAGCCAGCAGATGCACCTTGGGGACAGTGTGACTTGCAGTTAGAGAATGGCTCAGAGGATCACAGAGCCTGGGCTCTGCTGCTGACTCTGCTGCTTGCCTGATCCCATGGATGACCCCTCCACCCCCCAAATGAAGCAGCTGCCATCCCTCACTCCCCAGAAGTGTCACAACCTCAGTCTTCACTGCTTACCACCCGCCCCGCACTGTCCTCCACACTCCACCCAGCCTGTCTGCTCCCAAGCCTCCTGGCCCTGACCTCTTGACACATCCTTGGTTTGCACAGGGAGATTAAGTAGCTTGCCCAAGGTCACACAGCTAGGAAACAACAGAGCCTAGCTGGAAACAGAGCTAGCCTGACTCTGGGGTCCCTGCTCTAAGCCAGGACCCTCCACGCCCCTCCCATCATGAGCTCTGCCCTGGAGCTGTTGAGTTTGAGAGGCCTGGGGACCATCGGGCTGGTGATGTGGGCGGGCAGACAGGGAAGAGGTCAGAATGCAGGTAGTAACGGGGGTGGCTGTCTTCAGCTTCCTGAAGGGGCTTAAAGCCTTGGAGGGACCCCATAGCCCAGGAAGAAGCAGAGACACGGTGGAGGACAGGATGCTGGGGAAGGCCAGGCCTGCCTGCCCAGATGTCTCCCACCAAGCTCTGCTGGTGCCCCGGGTACCACGCTGGGCAAAGCAGGTGCCTGTGACCCGCACAGCCGCACAGACCGGCTTGTCCCAGCTCGAGCCCACACTGCCTGGATCAAGATATCCCCACCCCCATCAATAGATCTGAGCCTGGTCATCAAGGGGTGGACTAGGGCCTTGGACTGCCATCAGCTCTGAGAGCCAGGCACGTGTTGGGAGCCTCCTGTGGCTGTATCCGTGCCTAGAGTGGCTGTGACTCATTCTACAGTCTGTGCAGCGTGCCTGCTCTGCGTGGGTGCTGTTCCAGACATTGGGGATCCAGCCGCGTGCAAGGCAGGCGGGCAGGACCTCTTCCCTCCTGGAGCTGCAGCTGGGGAGGAGGAATGGGGTGCAGGCTGAGGATGGGACACCTTTCGGGGCTCTCTGCCAGGGGTCAGGATGGGAGCCAGACAAGGTGAGGGGGTCTCAGGTACAGATACAGTGTCAAGGGCAGGTAGGGAGATGGAGGCAACTCACATGTTACAGGCAGGTCCCTAACTGGTGAGTACATCCACCCTCCCCCAGCCCCAGGCTCCTGTCACCAGTGGGTAAATGGGGATCCATGGGGGTGACTGGCAGACTTGTGGAGGAGGAACCAAGGCAAAGGCATGAAACTATAGAGGGCTGAGTCGTGGAGAAAAAGCCAGGACTTGAGACCCTGCGGACCCGGCCCCACCACTAAAGAGCTATGTGCTTCAGCTACCAACTGCTGTATAACAAATTACCCCAACATTTGCCACTTAAGACAGTAGACATATTCTCTCCCACGGTGTTTGGAGGTCAGGAATCTGGCCGTAGCTGAGCAGGGTTGTGCTGGCTCAGGATCTCTGGTAAGGCTGCTGTCACACTGTGGGCTGGAACCGCTGTCAGCTGAAGGCTTGACTCAGCTGGGGACACTATTTCAAGTTCACTCATGTGGCTGTTGGCAAGGACCTCAGTTCCCCATCACATGGCCTGTCCTTACACAACAGCAGCAGGCTTCCCAGGACAAGCGATCATAGAGAGAACAAGGCAGAAAATGCAGCGTCTCTTATACCCTGATTTTGGAAGTCACATACCATCACTAATTCTGAATTCTGCTGGTCACAGAGACGAACCCTGGTGTGGACAGAGACGACACAGGGATGGAAACCAGTTGATGGGGGTGACCAGGGCCATCCTCCCGGCTGCCATATGCACTGTGTGGTCTTGAGCCAATCTCTCACCTCTCTGAGCCTCGAGTTCCTCGTCTGTAAAGGGGGTAATATTACTCAACTTCCAGGGTATGCAGGCCACTCCGTCCTCCCCCACTAGACTGGGAGCTCCCTGAGGGCAGGCCTGTGTCTTTTTCAGCTATGGAGTCCAGCCCACAGTTACTCTTGTGCATGCTGAGTGACCCATTCTGTAAATTACAGATCTGTGTCACTCCCCTGCTGAAGTCCTTTCAACAGCTCCACAGGGCTCCAGGGCAGCATCAAAACTAGTCCTGACATGCAAAGCTCAGGACCGGGTCCCTGTTTACAACCCCAGCTGCATATCCTACACCACCCACACCAAGCTCTAATGCTCTCACAGCCTTCCAGAGGCAACGATGACTTTCACCCACCTCACCCACTTGGTGAACTCCTACTCATCCTTCAAAACCCAGCTTGGACATCACCTCTCCTATCGCTCCAGGCAGCCATTCCAGACCTGGGTTCCCACAGCCCCCTTATTCCTGAGAATCACCGTACCCCCCCAACCATCTGGGTATCAGTCTCCCCACTGGACAAAGATTGCAACTGGCTCATCTCTGTGTTCCCAGAAGCCAGCCTGGGGCCTGGGCCACCCACAGTTAGCCTTCATCAAGGTCCGTGGACATGAAGGAGGTGGTTTGGTTTTGGAAGTGGTGGGGGTCGAAACCTTGGCTGAGGTGCAGAAAAGATCCAAAGGCTGTCCCCCCAGCCCACTCCTGGGCCCTCGGCTACTCATTAGGGTCCCCTCTGCCGAGACAGTTATGAGGCTAAATAATGTATAAGCCTCTTACATGGAGCGTTGGTAAAATATTTCCATGGAGTTGAGATTATTCATCAAAGTTGGAGTCATGCAGGGTTGCCCTTTCCTCAGGGCGCCACCAAGGGAGTTGGCCTTTCTTAAAAACAGAAGTGTCATTAACAGCTCTCCGTCAGCCAAAGAGGTTGTTTTCAAACGCAAATCCCACCCTCTCGCTGCCTGGCTGAAAACCCTTCCATTTCTGCACCCTGGTCATGGGTCGTGGGATGAAATCCCAGCTCCCCGCCGCGGGGGGCCAGGCTTGCAGGACCCTCCCTCTTGGCGCTCCAGCCCACGCCCTGCAGCAGCTCCTCTCTGCCCTGCCTGAAGAAGTAACATTGGAACTGAGATCATCAGAACTTAAAGTAAAGGGAGGTAAAGAGCATTTCAAGCAGAGGAGACAGACAGGCACAGGCCCTGAAATGGGAGGGAGCTTGCTCAAAGCTGAAAGCATCATTTCCTACTCCTGGGCTCCTGGGAGGACCACAGCCCCCTTGTACTAAGTTAGGGCTGCATTCCTTCATTCTGGCCAGTGGAATGGTTACAAAACGGCTTGTCCAGGGTGATGCCCCCACTCTCGCTCCTTCCACGAAGAGCACGTGTTGAAGAGGGGATCAGCCTGGTTCCCTGAGTCACTGTGTGGAGGACACCACCCAGGAGAGCTACGAGCTTGCATTGAACTTCTCACGAGGAAGACATAAACTTTGTGTTAAGTCACTGAGGTTTGAGAACTTATTTGTTATTGCAGCATAGTCTCTCCCAGACCGACTAATGCCATGAATGAAAGAATAAACGTGGATTTCTGGAGTTTTTGGAGGCAGCAACATGGAGCTTGGGAGGGAGAAATCACAGCCTTTCTCTACATCTGAATGTCACCTAAGACCAAAATAATTAGGGCCCTCAGGGGTCACCTAGAACAGTGATTTCCAAATAGGGTTTCTAGGAGCCCCTGTGTTACATAAGGAGGCTCAGGGCCGCTGGAGGTGGGTAGTAAACGAGGAGTCGGGGTGTGGGGAGGCGGTGGGGAGGGAGGAGGATGTACAAGGTCCTGAACAACCAGAGAAAAACCTCCCTTTGTCCATTTATAGGATGGGATGCCGAACAGAGTCTTACTTGGAAAAACAGACCAGTGGCTTAAAACACAAATTTGAAAGTTTGAAACCTAGTCCAGTCCAGAACCATCCAATGCAGGAGCTGCTAGAGTTGTGTGGTTACTGTAAAACACATAACTAGATTTTGAAGACACCATACAAAAAACCTGTAAAGTATCTCATTAACAACTCATATTGATGACATGCTGTAAAAATATTTTGGATGTATTGAGTTCAATAAAATGTATTATTAAAACACTTTACCTACTTCTTTTTTTATATAAATTTATTTATTTATTTATTTATTTATTTATTTATTTCCTGGCCATGTTGGGTCTTCATGGCTGCGCGTGGGCTTTCTCTAGTTGTGGTGCGCGGGCTTCTCACTGCGGTGGTTTCTCTTGTTGCGGAGCACAGGCTGTAGGTGTGCGAGCTTCCATAGTTGTGGCACATGGCTCAGTAGTTGTAGTTCACGGGCTTAGTTGCTCTGTGGTATGTGGGATCTTTCCGGACCAGGGCTCGAACCCGTGTCCCCTGCATTGGCAGGCGGATTCTTAACCGCTGCCCCACCAGGGAAGTCCCTACCTACTTCTTTTTACTTCTTAAATGTGGGTTACCTGGAAATTTTAAACTATGTATGTGGCTCACATTACGTTTCTATTGGATGGAGCTGGTGTAGTCCAACGACTAAATTTTATAGTTCGGAAAAGTGAAGCACAGAGAGGTTAATGAACTTGCTCAAGGTCACACAGAGGCATGCGAGCATGCACTTGTGAAGATGAGCTGTCTCACAGGCTTACAGACAAAATTCAATGTCCCACTCAGATGGCAAAGAAAACATCTTACAGCTCGGTGCTCTGTGATGACCTAGCTGGGTGGGATGAGGGTGGATAGGAGGGAGGTCCAAGAGGGAGGGGATATGTGTATACATATGGCTGATTCACTTCGCTGTACAGCAGAAACTAACACAACATTGTAAAGCAATTATACTCCAATAAAAAAGAAAGAAAGAAAGACAGAAAACGCCTTCTTAGTGGGAGGCGTCTTGTTCTGGCATTAACAACAACGGAGGCTGGCGGCTCTGCAGACCTCCCACCCCAGTGAGGACCCCTGCCCGCTTCTCTCTGTGAAAGGCTTCTGCACAGACAGAAGAGCAGAGAGGTGGTCAAGGGGAGGGTCATGGGCCTCAGGGCAGACAGAGCTTTGCTCACACCTGGCCACTTCCTCCCTCATATCTGAGGGTCATGGAGACAGATGGGAGCAAAGAGGAGGCAGAGAATTTCAGTCGCTGAATCTCTCCTCTCTGAGCCTTGCTGTCCAGGTCAGTAAACTAGAGCTCAGGTGACTACGAACCAAGTCGCTGCAAGGGTTCAGTGGGATCATGTCTGTTACAGGTCAGGAGGGAAAACCCAACTCACACTGACATATAAAACAGAGACCTTACTGGCTCCTCAAATGCAGAGGCTCCAGGCTTGGAGCCAGCTTCAGGCATAGCTTGACCCAGAAGCTCTCAGGATGCCTACAGGGTCTGCCTCTCCTTCCACCTCCCAACTCTACACCCCTTGGTCTGGTGGCTTCATGCTTCAGAAAATTCACCACATGGAGGGACAGGGAGTAGCTAGAAGCCCAAAGCCTCCCTCCCCAGCACACAGCTCTCCCAACCAATGTCCGTCACTCAAAAAGATATTGCAAAACAGAGAATCATTTTTAAATGTTACATAGATTCTTCTGGAGTGGGTGCTGAAATGTTCTGAAAGTTGCACAACATGTGAATGCACCAAATGCCATTCAACTGCAGACTTTAAAATGATTAATACTATTCTGTGCGAATTTTACCTCCATTCTTTTATTTATTTATTTATTTTGCGGTACGCGGGCCTCTCACTGTTGTGGCTTCTCCCGTTGCGGAGCACAGGCTCCGGACGCGCAGGCTCAGCGGCCATGGCTCACGGGCCCAGCCGCTCCGTGGCATGTGGGATCTTCCCGGACCGGGGCACGAACCCGTGTCCCCTGCGTCGGCAGGTGAACTCTCAACCACTGCACCACCAGGGAAGCCCTACCTCCATTCTTTTAAAACAAAATGACACGTATGTAACCTCAACCATCTTGTTTCAAATTGAAATTATCTAATGGTGCATCCTTTTGATGTGGGGACTCTTCTTTGGCTGTGGTTAGCATTACCTCCAAATGGCATTTCTTGGAGCGTTTGTTGCGAGAACCTAACTCCTGGTGAATTTTCTAGTTTCTAGTTTAGGTTTCTTACTAAAGGAGAAGTTTAAAGAGACATCCAAAGCAGTCAGAGTACAGAACTCCTTTTGGATTTCAAATTTCCTGACAACCCTTTTGCAATTTTAGTGTCTTACCTTTACGGAAGCTTCAAATACTGTAATTTGTTTTCCATAGAAATACACACTCTTTTCCCGTTTGTATTTCGTCATCTTTCAGTGACGAGTGCCACCGGGATGGCCAGGTGTAGGAGAAAGCACATGACCAGTGAGCATTTCATGCCACTAGTGGGAAAAGAAGAAAGGGTGCCTGTGCTTCGCACATCTGATCAGATCGGAAACCCAATTCTATCTTGATGTGTGATTCTGGAACCACTTCAGGTGTCCAAATTGTATCTGACAGCAATTGGTCAGGAAGCAGAGCTACTGTGGGTGCTATGGGGATCTATTATAGAAACAGGAACTTGCACAATTGTAGGAGGAGCTGGGAAGTGGAGTCTAGAGGGGGAGTGGAGAGGATCCAATGAGGAGCCGGTGACCGATCTCCTGAAGCAGGTCACAGTGGACAAGTCAGGGCTCACAGGGGTTCCCTGGAGCCAGGTGTGTCCGACCACCAAAGTGAGAGCAAATCCGAGGGCCTGGAGGGGTAGTCTGTGAGGTCTGTGGGAAGCTGTGGCCTTCGGGGGTGGGTTTGGCCCTGCTGGTGGTCAGCAGGGCCTGCGGGAGAAGAAAAGTGTGCCCGAATAGGAAGACACTGAGAACAGGCTAGAAGCTTCGGCATGTCTGCAAATCTCTGCTGTAGTGTCCAACCGCAAAGACTCTCAGGAAAGAACGCCACTGCCGCTTCTGCCGCCCCGGTCCTGCAAAAACCATCCTCCTTGGGCCAATTCCAATTCCAGCCACCCGGCGCAGGGGGTTCTGTTGACAGAAGTCCCAGCAGAACAATTTTCACCACCATGGGCAGAGAACCTGGCAGGACCACTGCGGTCGCCTGGGACCCAGAGTCACCCTTGAGAAGTTGAGACAGGCTCCAACCTGACCCTTGGCGTGTAACTTTCTCCCCACCCCCCGGGCTTATGTCTTGGTCCCAAACATCCTGAAAGGTCCTGAAACATCCTGAAACATCCTGAAACATCCTGAAACATCCTGAAAGGTCAAGGGGATATATTTTGGTACTGGCCTATTTTCTTCAGTTTTCTGGGCGTGCAGTGGTCTCGGCAAGTGGAAATTTTTCAGTTGTTTCATTGATCATTTCCTTCCTCGGCCTTCTTTGTTCTCACCTTGCAGAACTTCAATATCTGGACGTTTACTTCCTGGACTTCCCTCTAGTATTATTATCTTTTCTATTTTCTATTTCTGTGTCTTGTTTTGCTCTGCTTTCTTATATTTTTAATCAAAGTGGGGGGACTCAGGGAAAATTCATGCTTTTCCTTATAGTTTTAAAAATTGTTATGTAATAAGAGAAACAGCAAAAAAAATAAAGAGGTCTTAAACTTTCGGAAGAAAGTAAAACCAAGATAAAAGTGCAGGAATTAGTAGCATCCACCTATAGCAGAGAGAAAATACAATGAGAAAGAAGATCCTGTTGACAATTGCAAGAAAAAGGATGAAATACTTATTCATGAGCTTAGCAGAGTGGACGTGGACTGTAAAAAAAAAAAAAAACTGGAATCCTTTTTCGGGAGATGAAAAGGAAGAGGTGAATAAGGGATACTGCTCTGCTTTCTATAAGATTAGATCATGTTCGGTCTCTAACTCATCTATTTTTTCATTTCTGCTGTAATATTTTTTTTTCTATGGACTCTTTAGTTCTCTGAGTGTCCCTGTTTTATGGCATCTGGTCCTGTTACAAGGACCCCTTATTCCCCGAGAGTATCAATGAAAATTGATATGTCCATTTCTCGTGACCACACCTGGCCTGTGACCACACACTTCCACTCCTAGTCATTTGTCCAATTAAAAACTGGAAGTACGTGTCCACATAAAGACTTGTATAAGAATGTTCATAGAGCTTTGTTTGTAAACAGCCAGAAACTGTCAGCAAGTGAAAAGTCCACCAGCTGGAGAATGGGCTGATCGAGCATGTTACAGCCAAACAGTGGGACACTCTTCAGTCATAAAAGGAGCAAAGCGATGACCTGTATGACTAGGTAGGTGATGCTTAAAAGCATTGCGCCAGGTAAGGAAGGAGGCTGCAAGGGAGCGTGTGCTGTGTGGTCCATTTATGTGATCTTCTAGAGCAGGCAGAGCTCATCAGTGGTGACAGAGATCAGAGCAGTGGTTGCCTGGGCGGGATGGGGCGGGGGGTCCTGGGATCAGGGACTGGCAGTGAAGGGGGACTGGTGAAAGGTTGATGGGATGGTTTCACACCTTGAGACATGTGGGTGTCATGTGGGTGCATACATTTCTCAAAAGTCATCAAACTGCGTTCTGAAGACCTGTGCACTTCGCAAACCTCATAGAAGGAAGGAAGGAAGGGAGGGAGGGAGAGAGAGACGGAGGGAGGGAGGGAGGAAGGAAGGAAGGAAGGGAGGAAGGAAGGATCTGATTGGAAGTGCCAAGCCCTTGAGTAGCCATTGCTGACTGCGGTCTTCACAGCAGGGGTATCCTCCCAGGCCCTTTCCTTGGGGACCATCCCGGGTCAGAGTATCAGATCTTTCCACTTGGAAAGGTTGGGTTCACTGAAATGATCTCCGACCTCCTGCCTGCTGGGATAAGGCCCAGCTGCCAGTTTTCCAGCAGCTGCAGGAAGGAATAGGGCAAGAGGTCTTAATATGCAGCATGTCCTTCTGCTTCCATGTGGTCCCCCATCCTCAAATGTACCTGGTACCCCCAATCCAGAGGCCCCTGCTTTATCCTCACTGTGGTCTGAATGTTTGTGTCCCCCCAAAATTCATATGTTGAAATCCTAATGTCTGATGTGATGGTATGAGGAGTTGAGCCCTTTGGGGGGTGATTAGGTCATGAGGGTGGGACCCCAACGAATGGGATTAGTGCCCTTATAAAAAAGACCCCAGAGAGCTCCCCCACCCCTCCTGTCATGTGAGGACACAGCGAGAAGTGAACCAGGAAGAGGGTCGTCACCAGAACATGACCATGCTGGAGCCTTGATCTCAGACTTCCAGCCTCCAGAACTGTGAGAAATAAATCTGTTGTTTATAAGCCACCAGTCTGTGGTTCTGTTATAGCAACTTGAGCTAGGACAGTCCTCTCTCAAAAACAAATCTCAGGTTTTCTGCTGACAATGGGCAATCGCCCAGCCCTGCGAGCAGAGGAGGGAGACTAAGTGCTTTCATTTCAAATAATCCTCCTTCACTCGCTTCCAGAGGTATTTGGTGGCATCAATTTCTGAGCCCTTTGCTGCCTCTCAGCTTTCTACACTACCCTTGGACCTGCCTAGTGGGTCACCGCTCACACACTGGTTTTCCAGCTTCCAAAGTACTGCTTTGGTCTCCTCTCCTTTTCTCTTTGTATTTGAGAATGATGCCTTTAGAGTGATCTTCCCCATCATTTTAGCGAGGTTTGAAGAAGAGACACACACAATATATGCATGTGTCTAGGCCACCGTCCCCTTCCCAGAAGGCCCAGCCTTTGCTCTGTTCTGCCATAGGTGATACAGTTGTTTTATTTAAAAAAAAATTTTTTTTAATGTGAACCATTTTTAAAGTCTTTATTGAATTTGTTATTCAAGTATTGCTTCTGTTTCATGTTTTGGTTTCTTGGCTGCGAGGCATATGGGATATTAGCTCCCCGACCAGGGATCGAACCCCCACTGTCTGCATTGGAAGGCGAAGTCTTTTTTTTTTTTTTTCAATAAATTTATTTATGTATTTATTTATTTATTTTTGGCTGTGTTGGGTCTTCGTTGCTGCACGTGGGCTTTTAGTTGAGGCAAGTGGGAGCTACCCTTCCTTGAGGTGCATGGGCTTCTCACTGCAGTGGCTTCTGTTGTTGTGGAGCACAGGCTCTAGGCACGTGGGCTTCAGTAGGTGTGGCACACAGGCTCAGTAGTTATGGCTCACAGGCTCTTGAGTGCAGGCTTAGTAGTTGTGGCGCACAGGTTTAGTTGCTCCACGGCATGTGGGATCTTCCTGGACCAGGGTTCGAATCCACGTCTCCTGCATTGGCGGATGGATTCTTAACCACTGCGCCACCAGGAAAGCCCCAGAAGGTGAAGTCTTAACCACTGGATTGCCAGGGAAGTCCTATGATACAGTTTTTAATCTCATGGTTGCAACATGGCTGCTCCAGCTCTGGGCACCAAATCCACATTCCAGGCAGGAAGAAGAAGGGTTTGTGTTGGCTGAGACTGTCCCCTTAGGTAGGAAAGTACGTCAGCAGACTTCCTCTTACATCACATGTCCTCTCCTAACTGCAAGGGGACCTGATAACATCCATTTTTAACTGGGCACATTGTCACTCCAACAAAACAGGTTCTGTTTAAGGTGGAGCATGGATATTTCCACATCCTGCTTGGGCCATGAGCCCATTCCTGAGTCAATCACTGAACCTGGAGGAAGGGAGCTCCCGGCTGGCGGCCCAGGTGATGTGCCCGCTCCCACAGCAGAGGGATGCATGGATCAGCATGGCATTATGCACGGGGAGAGCTGCTTCCCAGAGGAAACCTCATGTGGCCCTGGAGCAGGGGGAGGGCTGCTGATCGGCAGGGTTGTGTGTAAATCAGTGTCCAGCATGGAGAAGATGCTCATAGAAGAACAGAACAAGATGCTCATGGAAGATGCTCACTGCTCATCCGTTCCCAGGCTGCTCCCGACTCCCAATCCTGTCCTGACTCTCGGTTCTGTCCCTGCCCTGGGCCCAGGGTGGGGGCTGGGAGGGAGGGCCCAGGCTTTGCTGAGCCCCATGGAAAGGCGACCATGGACCTCTGGGCTGATGAGCTTACCCCTTCCTGAGGGCAGCATCAGCTCCTGAGTGTCACACTGAGATGCTAACAATAGCCAGTCGTGATGCTGGCCTGATTGGAGATGCTAAACATAGCAGCTCATTCCAAAGCTTCATCAGGGGAGAAAAGGGCAAAGAAATCAGGTTTGCAAGGGGCTGGGATAGGGGAATAGGGGAGGAACGCCAAGAGGGTCCGGACTGTGAGGCCTGAGCCTTGGGGACAGCTGTGGCCATCCAGGAACACTAGATCTGCCGTGTGCCACCCTCCTAAGGATGCCACAGGCCCTGATGGCCCCGTCAGCCCCCTCTCCTCTTCACATGGGGAGATTTCTGCTCCCTGGAGATCGGCCTGCCCAGGGGAGGAAGAGAAAGTGGCCATGTCCTCTGACACCCCATCTATACACCTGGGCCCAACACTCCCCAAGCCTCACTCCTCAGAACTTTTGCCACCACCCTGCACATTTACAGATGAGGGAGCTGTGTCCCTGTCATCTAGAGATGGCCCTCCAAGCTGGGCAGGGCAACCCAGAGGTTTGGCCCACGGCTCTGGAGTCAGCCTGCCTGGGTTCAAATCCTGCTTCTGCCCTGTACTGGCTGCTGACCTTCAGCAGGTACCATATCCGATCTGGGCCTCAGTGTTCTTATCTGTAAAATGGGGATAAAAGATTGTACCTGCTTCATGATCTTCATTATTGTGAAAACAGAGTGAAGTAATTCCCCTCGGGAGCTTGGACCAACGCCCAGCAGGTGGGGAGTACTACATGAGGATCAGACGCTACTGGCACCTTTCACATCGCAGGCCCATCGCCTCACAGTGGTAAGTATGGGGTCAGGATTTGGACACTTTCCTGTGGCCCAAGGGCAGGGTCTGGAGTTGGATGTGATCCTGACAGGATGACAGGAGGGGCACTGGGCGGGGGTCTGCAGGCAAGAGTTTGAGCCCTGAAGCCCCGGGTCCAGGGGCCAAGGCCTTGAGTGCGCCCAGCCTCGGGACCCCAATCCCCTCCCCAGGTCAGAGGTCTGCACATCAGAAAATAGCAAAGGCTGTCGCAGGATGCAGTCATCCTGGAATATGTGGTCTCGCTGGGAAACTCGCTGGAGGCACCAAGTCAGGACTGGGACATCTGAGGACCCCTCCATGGGGGCAGCATCACGACGATGTGCCCAGCTGGGAACCACAGCACCCAGGCTCCCCTGGGGGCATGGCCAGAGGTGGGTACACAGGGACCTTGGTAAGTTTATTCTCTCCTGGCCTCACGTCTACATCCCCCACGCCTGATACCCGGGCCTGGCACACAGCCGGCACGCCGTGAGTGCCTGAACAATCAAATGCCAACCACGAACAGGACAGGGACCCGGGCTTCCCCTCACCCTCAGGTCCTGCCCTCACCACGGCCCTCCAAGGTGGCAGTCACATTGCCCCCTCCTTGGAGACAAGGCAGGACCTCTGGAAAGGCCACCCAGCTCTAGCCAGTGAGCAGGGGAGCCAGGTGCTGAACCAGATCTGTCTCCACGCCCTGTGCCCACTGCACCCACCACCCAGAACCCAGCACCTGGGGCTTCCCATGGGGAAGCCCTTCACAGCTGACGAGGCCTGTGTCAGTTTCCACCATCCATTCGGCATGACAAAAAAACCCACATTTCTGGGGGTGATATGGGTGTTCAGGGAGCCCAAGCAGCCTGCTGGGGGTCACACGGAAATAAGTTCCAGGCCAGGCTGGGCCCCAGGTGCAGCTGCCACCCAGCTTCTACCCCTGACTGCTGCCCAAAGAGCAGGCGTGCGAGCTCTCCAATCCTGTCCACCAGGGACTGACCACAAAATGATGGCAGAGGTACCCCGCCAGATGTGAACGGCCCAGAGCGCCCGGCGTACTGTGTGTGTGTCACCGTGGACAGCTGTGTCACAGTGCAGCTGTGCCCGGCTAGGCAGGAAAGTGTGGGGAGGGGTCATGGCAGTGCCCGCCCTGGCGATGCTCCCTCGCAGGGAGCAGGACATGGGGAGCAGAGAGCCTTCCTGTGGCAAAGGCCACGGGGTTGGTGAGAAGATGCCTAGGAAGGAGGGTTTCCCCTAGGTACTGGCTTTCCGGCTTGGCCTGCAAGAAATTCCCTTCAAGAGCCAGGTAGTCTGAAAGGAGGGCAGAGAACCTTTTGGGGGCACATGCGGGATGGCACCAGGACGACACAGTCGGCGGGCAGACTACTGACCGTGGGGAAGGTCACAGTCAAGCGGCCCCCCTCTTCAACAGACACGTTAAGGAAAATAGAGGGATGAAGGTACCTATAAATCGAAAGAGACAGGAAGGACACAAGAAGTTTTAAAGGGTGAATGACTTCTATTTGGATGATAAAACCACAAAGAAAGGCATGAAAGTGATGGCGGCAGAAGTCAGAACAGAGGTTACTTTGGGGAAGGAAGGGGCTGTGACGGGCCTGGGGCCCGTGGAGGGGGCTAGGGCGGCGGACGAGGCTCTCATTCTTGACCCGGGAGATGGTTACGGTAATATTTGTCGTATGTGGTTTTCTATATTGGTATTTCATTTTACATTCAAAAGGCTTTTTTAACTTCAACAGAAAGTGCAAGATAAACTCCAGGAGGCCTGGCCTGGAGCTGGGGCTGGGAAGTGCCTAGAGGAGCCCAGCGGCTTAGTGGACCCCAGGTTCCAAGTGAGGCAGCAGGGCTGAGGCCAAGGGGGCTGTGCCACTCCCCACATAAAAGCCATCAGGGACCCAGCCGGGCCCACAGGACAATCGCAGAACCGGGACACGCACAGTGTCCGTGGACTGACCCTCGCTCCCCAGGCTTCAAGGCTTGGAAAGCATCTAATCTCCCGTATGAAATCTCCTCCCAAAGTAAGTGGTTTCTGTTTCTCGAACTGAACCTTTGCAGACACACCACGTGAAGAATTTTGTATAATAATAATTAATGCGATGTCATAATAACTCTGTTTATAGCAATAGCCATTATTTAATTAGCACCAACTGTGAGCCATAGCACCCTCACAAGGACCATAGGGGGCCACCTTACTAGGTCACACTTTGGCCACAGTTCCGAAAAGGAGCCTGAGGTTCAGAGTGGGGAAGCAAATAGCAGGTTGAAAATCAGCACCCACCTAGACTCTCAAGGTTCTGGCGACCCCGCGCCAGGCGGCCTCTCCATCATGTCTGTGGCCACCCCATGCCCACTCTTACCCCTGTAACCCCAAACACACCGTGCATTTCCCTTTGTCCAGAAGTGCCCTTGGACATCCCCTTCTGCCTGCCTGTCCCCTCCTCTGGGAAGCCCTACCTGATGACTCCTGTCCCAGTGAAGTAGTCCCTCCTCCCACTTTGCATGACCACCGCCTACGTGGGCACCCACCGCCCCCCACACCGCAGCCCGTGATGTGCTGGAGGCCAGCCTCGTTCACGGCCGTGTCCCCAGTGCCCAGAAGCAGGACTCAAACCCAGAGGCGTGGCTTCTGGTTCCTTCCTTATACCGTAGAGCTCCCAGAGGCGGCAATGGGAGTGACACAGGGCAGTCCAGCTGGAGGAGGCGCTCCAACTCTGCCTGCGGGCACCGGGGCTGCTCCCGGGAGAGAAATAGCAAGTCCGAATCGATCTGCTCAGATGAGAGGAGCTTCATCACCTCCTGATACAGATGCCACCTCAAGGACAATCAGTGCACAGTCCGCCTCCCGAGGGGGAGCCAGTTCTGTGCTGAGATGTGAGCCTCGGAATGAAATTAAGACTTCCGCTGCTGTGACTTGAGGATAACGATGCTTTTACTCCTCAGCCCGCTTGGCTCAGAGCTGGGACCCCGGGCTGGGGACTAGTGAGCGACATCATAGCCAAGCAGCCCCTGGTGGGCGCTAATAGGGCCTACAGAACAGTGCAAAGCACACAGGCCTTGGAGGCCAGACTTGGAGGTCCCAGCCCCAACTTTAAAACAGGATATAAACGTTTATTTATTGTGGGAAGAAAAGGGAAACCTCCTACACTGTTGGTGGGAATGTAAATTTGTGCAGCCACTATGGAGAACAATACGGAGGTTCCTCAAAAAACTAAAAATAGAATTTTCATATGATCCAGCAATCCCACTCCTGGGCATATATCCAGAAAAGATGAAAACTCTAATTAGAAAAGATGCATGCACGCCAATGTTCATAGCAACACTATTCACAACAGCCAGGACATGGAAGCAACCTAAGTGACCATCAACAGACGAATGGATAAAGAAGATGTGGTGTATATAAACAATGGAATATTACTCAGCCATAAAAAAGAAATAACGCCATTTGCAGCAACATGGATGGACCTAGAGATTATCATACTAAATGAAGTAAGTCAGAAAGGGAAATACAAATACCATATGATATCGCTTATATGTGGAATCTAAAAAATGACACAAATGAATGTATCTCTGAAACAGAAACAGAATCACAGACATAGAGAATAGACTGATGGTTGCCAAGTGGGAGGGGGGTGGGGGGGGGATGGATTGGGAGTTTGGGATTAGCAGATGCAAACTGGTAATATATAGCATGGATAAACAACAAGGTCCTACTGTATAGCACAGGGAACTGTATTCAATCTCCTGTAATAAACCATAATGGAAAAGAATATGAAAAAGAATATATGTATATATATATATATATATATATATATAAAACTGGGTCACTTTGCTCTACAGTGGAAATTAACACAACATTGTAAATCAACTATACTTCAATTTTAAAAATTAAAAAATAAATTAAAAAAATGTTAAAAACAATTATAAAATTGCAATTGAGACAAATGAGAATCACTTAGGTTGTGAGAGCCTGTCTGGCAGAGACTGCTAGGGGCCTGCCCAATATCTCTTCTTCCCTCTTCTTTAGTTACTGACTCTACCTTCACGGGGGGGCGGGGGTCATAATGAAACCAGCTGAAAGGCTATCTGTTCCAGCCTTCCTTGTAGCCAGTAGCCAATGGAAGTTGTTGGGTGTGACTTCTAGAAGATGTTGTTAAAAGGGGCTGACTCACCTAAGAAAACTTTCACTTTTGTCCCTTTCCCTTCCCTTTCTTCCTATCTGGCACACAGATGAGATGACTGGAGCTACAGCAGCCATCTTGTGATCATGAGGCAACATTGAGACTAGAAGCCACAGAGGAGAAAGACAGAAGGAGCCTGTGTCTGTGTTGACTTTGCGGACTCACTATCCCACCTCTACACTCCTGTGACCCCCACACTTCTTTTGTAGGAGATTATAAACCCCTAACTTGCTTGAACCCCTGTGGCTGAGTCTCTTGCTTCTAGCCACTTAACTCAGTTCCTACCAATGCAGCCTACAGAAGGAAGACTTGAGCTGGTGGGAGAGATCAGAGAAGGTCTTCCTGAGAAAGTGAGTTGTGAGCTGAGAAGTAAGTATTAAGTAAGAGTTCACAGGCACAGGAAGGAGGGAAAGGCAACCCAGGAAGAAGGAACAGCACCTTCAAAGGTCATGTGGAAGGTGGGAGCCCAACCCAGGTGTGGAAGTGAAATGCAGACAGTGTGGCTGGAACATGGCAAGCGAGGAGGAGAGAAAAAAGAGAAACCACCAGAGAGGTGGGTGGGCCCAAGGAGGAGGAGCCTGGGGACCAAGCGTGGGGCGTTCCAGACCCCAGGCCTGACTGTCTCTTTGCAGTGCTCTGCTTCTCCAACTCTCTGGAGCCTTGACTGCAGCCACGACAGCCCAGCCCACTGGGGCGACCTCTTCTGCCAAGAGCAAGGGGCCCCCTTCACTAGTCAGGGCTGCTGGCCATGGCTGTGCTGTGTAAACAAAGCAGGAAGAGCTGTTGGGCTCACGGCCAGTGGCTCTGGCCTGGCCTGTCTTCTCCCTCATGCACTGGGCAGGGCTGCTTCTCCTGCACAATCCTTCCAGCGCCACAGCATCTCCCCTCCGCAAAGTCCTGGACCGACGAGATGCCCATGGATGTCCCATTTGTTCTTCACTCCCTGAGGGAGGCAGGGCCGGCTGAGAACGCTGAGGCTCAGAGAGGCATAGTGATCTGCCTCTGGCCACACAGCTGTAAATAAACTGTAGGACTCAAACCCAGCCTGCCCACCTCCTCCTGCTGTCCCAGAGAGTGTGCATGCCCAGGGGGCTCTGAGTCAGGCCAGGGTCAAAGCCACAGCCACCTGCTGGAGGTCCAATAAGGGGGCTGCTCCAGAGGCGTTAGGCTGAGAAAGGCAGGAGCCCTTCTCCGAGGCCGATAAAGTCTTGGTGACTTGTTACAACCACCTGCATCTTTCTTCACTTGTTCCTCTAAACAGTGCCCCATGTCCCTTTGGGGGTCTCTGGGGGTGGTGCAGTCACTCCTGTGACATCCCATGGTCCCTCGTGTCTCTGCACTTGGCCATCTTGGTTGGTGCCCGGAGCAGAGTCTGACAGAATTTGGGATGTTATGGTAATGTGACCCGGGTGTCCTGATGCCGGACTCTAGGAAGGCCGTTTTGTTGCTGAGATCCTGGTAGCAGCTTTGTGCATCACCGGCTTTGCCAGTGATGTGGGGAGGCTGTGGGGGAACAGAATGGCAGGGAAAATCATGCCACCCCAGGATGGGCCCCCAGGACAATGACTCCAGGTGGAGGGCAAGGATCGTATCTCTAGGCTCTCGCATCTCCCCCAGTGGTGCTCGTCATGGGATGGGTTGTCATGGCGATGGGACGAGTGCTGAGCAGAAAGGGGTTTGTGATGGGCATTACAAGTGGAAGAAGGAAGAGTTCCCCTTCGGAGCTGGGGTGGAGACACTCCTCTGCTCTCCCTGTTCCACGGTGCCCACCACCCCCAAAGCCCAAGAGACCTGTGCTGGGTCCTGCAGCTGCGGCTGAGCAGCCCTCTCCTCAAGCATCCCCAGTCCCAGCGCCGGCCCCAGGGATCTCGGAACACCGCCTCAGCAATTTGCTGGAGCAGGTATACAACTAATAAGCGGGTGACTGGATCCATTGTTCAAAAGTTATCTTTAGACAAGAGCATTTATCAAGTTTAATTAACGTGTCAAGAACCCCAGTGCAAGAGATTGCTCCAAGTGCATTCCTGATAATACTAATTTTTCTACGTTAATGCCAACTCGGCACCCAGCATTGAGCAGGAAATGGGCCATCAGTGCTACCACCACCCAAAAGATAGAGACGGCTTCCCTCCCTAAATCAAATTAGACGTGTTGTGGATGCCCGAGTGGTGGGCGGGAGGCTGAAAGCCCAGCAGAGGGTGAGCTGCTGCCCTCCCGGCTGAGAAGTCAGGATGCCATCTGCGCGGTCCTCCCACTGTGTGCCGGGCGGGGCACTGCCCTCCTAGAACAGAGTCCTCACATCAGCTTGGTTTGCTTCCTAGATTTTGCAGAAGTGCCATCTGAGGTTCAGGGAGGAGCCGCGACTCGTCCGGTCCACCCAATTTAGTCGAGTCTTGGTGCCAAGACCCTCCAGCTCACCTGACCTCCAGGCACGTTCAGCCACTCAGCCAGCAAACACTGGCCGAGCGCTTACTGCATACGAGCTCCATGCTAGGTGGTGAGCCTCCAGCAGCGAACAAAGCAGACAGGGCCGCCTTCTCAGGGAGCTGACATTCTGCTGAGGGATTCAGACAATGGGGGGGGGGGGGGGCGGGAGGAGAAGAAGAAGGAGATGAAGGCTTCATATACTGATACGTGCTAAGGCAAGAAGAGACGAGAGTGATGGTCACCAGAGATGGGAGGGGTTGAGAGTCCCCTTGAGAGGGGCTGGACAGGGAAGGCCTTACGAGGAGTTGGCATTTGGGAGGATGCTCAGATGAGAAGCAGCCAGCACGAGAGATCTGGGGCGATGAGTGGCATTCTAGGCAGAGAGAAGAGCCGGTGCAAAGGCCCTCAGATCTTGCCTCAGGGTCTGCTTCTGGAGAAGACCAGGGTCTGGGTCCTCCAAGTGTCTGTGGTTCACCTACCTGATGTGGACATCCCTTTGGCAACCCAGCAGCCCCTAACTGCACTTAACCACAAAGCCCCTTTTTCTGTGTAAAGCCAAGTAATGAATCACAGAACTCATTTGAGAGTAGCCGTTGTAACATGGAAAACTGGCAGGGCTCTCTAAAGAGAGGACGGGGCAGGCCGCTGTGTACAGATCTACAGGTCATGCACGGCACAGCCTCAGGGGATATCATTTACATAGACCCGTTTTTCCCATGAGGAAGCAAGGCTCAGACAAGTAAAGTGACTTTCTCAAAGTCACACAGTTAGGAAATCGCCAACCAGGGTTTGAAACCTAATCTAACACAGTCCCAAGTACCCCAGTCCCAGCCCCTCCCCACCCAAGCACCCTGCTCACAGGAGCACCCTGGCAGGCTCTGTGTCAGTGCCTGGATGTGATTATAAACTGTAGACAGCCAGCCAAATGTGGGGAAGGGGGGGTCAATATTATATTTAACTCCTCTGCTGAGAGCTAGAATTCATGCCAGGACCCCTTTCGGGCAGGGGCCACGGGTACCCACCCGGCTCCTCCTCTCTGTGTCCCCCCCAACTGGAGCCATCTGCATGTCATTAGGGGCGCGGGCGCACACAGGACACTTCAGCAGCAGACCCAGCCGCCGCCCTCCTGGGTCTTGATCTCCCTCCCCGTCAGATCTCCAGCAGGAGCCAGAGCAGAGGAGACACCCCCGCCTCTACCGAGTCCAGACGTTAAAGGGTCCCCCACCTCGGGGTCAGAAGCAAAACCAGGGGAGATGGCTCTAGGCCTGCGCTGGGAAGACATCTCAGAAGTGATGGAGAGACCCTCCAGAGCAGCGTTCCCATGACACAGACGGGGAAACTGAGACCCAGAAGACCAGTCATGTCCAGGGTCACCCGGGGGCGGGGGCTGGTGACAGAGAGGAAATCAAGATCCTGGATTCCGACTCCTTGGCCGGTTTCCAAAGGGTCCCTAGAGGATATGGGGGTCCCCTCACACCCACACCCACGAACATGGCAGTGAGCACCTTGCTCTGGTCAATGGCCGGGAGCCGGGACAGTCACAGGCCTCAGGATTTCAGTGCTTCTGCCTGGAACACACCAGGGGTGCCGATATCTAGGGGTTGGAAGACACCAGGCCAGCAGTGGGGCTCTGCGAGAGGCTCATGGAAAGCGGGGAAGCACAGTTGAGAAGCTGAGCATGTCTGGGGGCTCTGAACAGGAGAGGGGAGCCCACGTGAAACAGTGCTTCCCAAACTTCAGCACACGCAGAATCCCCTGGAAGACCCTCCGGCCCCAGTCCAGAGTCTCTGATTCAGTAGGTCTGGGGTAGGCCCTGAAATGTGCCTTTCGAGCAAGTTCCCAGCTGATGCCGGCTGGGCCCAGGAACCCCACTTTGAGAACCACTGGGGTAACCAGAAGGTCAATGCCGGTCTAGCAGACGGGGTGTGGTGATTGGGGTTTTCCTGTTACTATGTATAAAACGCAGACGGGGCTTCCCTGGTGGCACAGTGGTTGAGAGTCCGCCTGCCGATGCAGGGGACACGGTTCGTGCCCCGGTCCGGGAAGATCCCACGTGCCGCGGAGTGGCTGGGCCCGTGAGCCATGGCCGCTGAGCCTGCGCGTCCGGAGCCCGTGCTCCGCAACGGGAGAGGCCACAGCAGTGAGAGGCCCGCGTACAGCAAAAAAAAAAAAAAACAAACAAAAAAAAAAACACAGACGGACAGCACTTTACAGTTTGCAAGATATTTGCACATCTCACCTCTTAACAGCCCTGCTATTCTGACCCCATTTCGCACTCACCCAGGGATATTCGACGGCTTGCTCGATGAACTGCTAGAAAGGATCGAACCCAGACCTTATACCTTTCCCCATTCATCCTATTGCTGCCCTTCCTTCAGTCATCACGTCCACTTTCCCGGGAGGATGAGCCACTTTCCCTGAGCACGTGCTATGTGCCAGGTACACACGCACACTTCACGCACATTGTCCACGTGACCCTTGCCTGATGCCCGGGTGGGTCACTTTACCCCCTTTCAGAGGAAGAGGAAACTGAGGCCGGCCACGCCTCCTGCTCTCACGGGCTGGAGTCGGGATTCACATCCCCAGCCCAGCCTGGGCTCTCCCTGCCACGGAGCATCTCCACGCAGGCTGCACTGCAGAGCAGAACTTTGTGGAAGCAGCCAGGCCATCAGGGGGGTGGCATGAGGAGCCACGAGGGTAATTGGGTTCCCATAACCCCACGCACCGACGTGGCCAAGGGCTTGGGCCAGGCACGCCTTCCGCATGAGGAGGGTTTGTTCTCGGTCCTTTTCAAAGAGACTCTTCAACCACCTAGCTTCCCCATTTGTAGCTTGCTTTTCTGAGGTCCTCAAGTCAATTATTCCCAGACAGAAAATTACTTCTAACCCGAGAAACAGGTAATTGCTGAAGGTAGAGCTCATTATCAGCGCCGTGCACACGTCTCTAGAAGAGCAGGGGAATTTGTCTCCGGCCTGGAAGCGTCATTATGGGAAACCCTGGAGCAGAGCTGCGGTAGGCACCCACGTCAGCGCCAGCTGGCTCCTGGCAACAGCCAAGCCCTGGGACCATAAGCCCAGCTCGCGTGACCTTCACCTGGCAGGGGGGGGGGGGGGGGGGGAGCAGCCTCTGGGGCCCACACTTGACCAAGGTTCCTGAGGGATTAAAAAGCGTCCCCCCCCAAATTCATCTCCATCCAGAACCTCAGAATATGACCTTGTTTAGAAATAAGGTCTTTGCAGATATAATTAGTTAAAGATCTGGAGATGAAATCCTGGATTTAGGATGGGCTCTAAACCTCATGACCAATGTCCTCCTAAGAAGAGACACAGACATACAGAGGAGGGGCCAGGTGAAGACAGAGGCGGAGTCTGAGGGAGGCAGCCGCGAGCCACGCAGTGCCTAGGGCCACCAGGAGCCAGCAGGGTCAGCAAAGATCAACCCCTGGAGCCTGCAGAGGGAGCAGAGCCCTGCCGACTCCTTGATTTCAGACTTCCGGCCTCCAGAACTCTGAGAAAATTAATTTCTTTTGTTTTAAGTCACGCCGTTTGTGGCAATTTGCGACAGTAGCCACAGGAAACTAATATGGTCACAGACAGCGAAGGTGCTTCTCGAGGGATGCTCCTGGGTCTCCTCCTGCCTGCTGGCCCGCATCCCATCCCTGCCTCCTGGGCCACCACCTGAGCCCTACACCTGGGCAGCCCTCAGCAGGCTTCTCTTCTCTCCTCCATCTTCTGCCATCTACTCTCGGCTCGTGAACCCCAACGTCCATCTCCAGCCCAGACTCCAGGGTTCAACCTGGTCAAACAGAACCAGAAGTCTCCCCGCTCCTCAAACAGCTGCCCCCACACCACACTCCTCCTCTTCCTGCTTCAGCTCCCACACTCGTCCTACTGATGCTACCGCCATTCAGGCCAGTCACCGAGGATGTCCAGTGATCCACATCCAGGTCCCAGGAGAAGGACGTGGTAGATACTGGGGGGAGGTTTGCAGTCTGGCTGAACCCTAAACAACCTTCAGACACCACCTGCTCCCACATTTTTCCTGGGTCTGGGCTTCTCTGGGCCCCACCAGCTCCTGTTCACACTCACACATACAGCCCTGCTGCTGAGGAGCCAACAGCTCAGGGCTCGTTGGGTACTCAGGGAAGTCATCGAGGCCGGGTTCCCTCTGGCTTCCTACTCTGATACTTTCAGCATCTGTCTCCTCTCGGTCGCAGAACGGCTGCTGTGCATCCAGACATCACATCCATATTCTAGGCAAAAAGAGGAGTGGAGCCAAAGGCTGAGAGTCACAGGCTGTCTCCTTGGTCGGCTTTGCCTTTTTATTAGAAGATGGAAGCTCTCTCTGGGGAGTCCTGTCTACTTCCCAGTGGCCAGCACTTGGTGACACGGCCATGTCTAGTGGCAAGGGAGGCTGAGAACTTGATTTGCCTTCCAGTCTACATTAGAGGAAGGTAGGGGGTTAGACTAGGCTGTTCAAGTCCATCGCCTCTGGTTAAGCAGCCCCTTTCTTCTTCCCGTGCACTCTCAAATCCAACCTTCCACCTCCTGCTCTTTGATGCCTGCCTCCTTTTGCTCCTGTTGCTTGTGCTGCCTGGACTCTCCTTTCCCTGCCACACCTAGCTGTCCAAACCTAAAACAACAGTCAAGACCCAGCTAAAAGGCCACTTCGTCCATGAAGCGGTCCCTGAGCTCCACGTCTAGCCCCCCAGAGAACCCCCCCCAACACACACACACACACACACACATCTCTGCTTACCCACCACGATGTCGGAGTTGCCTTGTCCACCTCCTGTGTTTCCCACTAGATAAGCCCCACGCCCAGAGCAGGACTGGCTCAGCTCTGTCCACAGCACCCGGCCCAGGGTGGGCCTCAGCGAACACACAGAGCTCCACTGCTGACGCGGCTGAGTCAGATCCGAAACGGTGGTTCCATTCCCTCCCCATCCCTGGCGCTCAGTGAAGCAGGAGGCAGAGGACGGCTGCAGGAGGAGGTTTGCTTGTGTTTTGGTCTTGGAAATAAACAAGGATGGGGCTCTTCTGTATCAGCAGAGGCCGGGACCGATGTTGCCGGGTTTTTCCAGTAATAACATACCCAGTAAAAACAGGAAGTTGGTGCTAATGACTTCTCTCCTCCCGCCACAGGTCCCAAGCAAGCTGGAAGGAACTCAGTCATCCCTCATCAAACAAATGGGGAGACTGAGCCTCCAAGAAGGCAAGCGACACACCAAAAATCACTCAGTAAATCAGGGAACAGCCAGGGACTTGCACTTCTGAGTCCAGGACCAAGGTGCTTTTGTCACATGTGGAACGGGAAGGATGGTGGAGCAAGAGGCTATGGAACTTCATGCCTCCCAGAGAACCTTGAAAGGTTAATCCCCCGAGTAACTCTGCAGGGTCCTCGTTTAAGTGAGCTATTCAGAGAGGGCAAAACAAGGACATGGGGGGTTTCACAGGCTCTGAACATCATTGGTCTTCTCTCTTACATTGTACTGTGATGGCCTTGGTCAAAGCCACCAGCAACACTCTGTTCTCTTCTTTCCACCTAGAACGTGGATGTGATGTCCGGATGCACAGCAGCCACCTTGTGACTATGAGGAGACACATGCTGAGAGTGGCAGAGTAGGAATCCAGAAGGAACCGGGCCTCGGCGACTTTCCTGAGTACCCCAACACCCCTGAGTTGTCTACTCCTGAGCAAAGCTCCAAGCCTTTACTGTTCCCTGCTTCTGTCTCCCTGCCACCTCCAACCCAGCCAGAGCACAAGGTCTCTTCCTAATGCAGCAGCTGGAGTGACCCTAGAATGCAGGTCCTATCACATCCCCACCCGGTCCTCTGCTCCTGACCCTCAGGTGCCCCCCAGCCCCTCCAGTTCCTAGGTGACCCGTACCCTGACCTCAGCTCCTACATCTTCCTCACTTCATTCCAGGCAGTCCCCTGCCTCTGGACCCTCGCTCTAGCAGCTCCAGGTGCCTGGACACTCATCCCCTGGGTACTCACAGGGACCCTCCCTCACCTCCTGTAAGTCTCTGCTCAAATGTCACCTTGTCAACCATCCCGTTTAAAATTGCCGGCTGAGGAATTCCCTGGAGGTCCAGTAGTTAGGACTCAGCCCTTTCACTGCCATGGGCCCGGGTTCAATCCCTGGTCTGGGAACTAAGATCCCACAAGCTGCGTGGCACAACCAATAACTAAATAAATTGCTAGCTCTACCAGCACACTGGTACCCTAGAATGACATAGTTTTCCACAGAACTGAGTGCCGTCCACCCCGCTATATGCTTTACCTAAACACGTTGCTGGTACCTGGTATCATCTGATGCCCTCGCTAGAATGTCAACTTCATGCAGCGGGGGGTCTCCATCTGTCGTCCTCTGAGACCTCCCCCGGCCCCCAGAACTGCACCTGGCACCCAGTGGGTGCCCGCTAAATCCTTGCCGACCCAAAGAAGATGGAGATGCAGGCGGGGTGAACTTGGAGGTCAGGGGGTTGTAGCATGGAGTGGGCAGGGACTGTGGCTTCCAGGGTATCTAAGAGCCTGGCTAGCAAACCGGGAGGCTGCCTGGAGGAGAGGTTTTTGGATTTAGACTCATGTTGAGCAAATGCCAGCACTTGAACACAGATTGCCAGGTCCTCTGCTGTCTGGCTGGGGGGTGACATCCCCGTGTCCTGGCGTGAGGGGGCGGGTACCGCTGTGTCTCCAGAGAAGCCAGACTCAGTTCCCATGGTGGTCCCCCTCTCCCAGATGTGGGCCTCGGGAGACCCACTTCCTCTTCTGCCAGGTGGGGGTCGAGGACCTACCTCAGGGCCCCCATAAGGGCCATGAGGCCAGGGAGGGGGAAGCCTGGCACCTGGTCCGGGGGCAGTCAGCCTTTGCAGAGCATGAGCTTGGGTCCACTCCCAGCACAGAGGGCTTCACGGCTCACCCCCGTGACAGCTGAATGAAGTGTGCTTGTCACCACCATCCTCCTACAGGTGGGCAGACTGAGGCTCAGAGACGCCAAGCGATTGGCTCGAGGTCACACAGGTAATGAGTAGACCATCCTTCAAACCCACCTGAGGCCCACACTGTGAACAGGTGAGTATTCTTTCTCGCGATCAATAAATAGTACATTCAGGAAGTTTTAGGCCTAAAGGCCATGGTTTCACTAGTAAAGAACATCCATGAATGCTGGCTGATGGGATAAAGATGCAGTGATAGAGAACAGGAAACTGGGAAAGAGGGAACAAAGTGGGAAGTGGAGAGGGACAACAAGGAACCCCCAGAGCCGCCACCTCTCACCTGAAGACAGGTAAGAACGTCTGCGGGCCATAAACAAGCTCTTGTTGCCCTTTGCATCAGTCCCCGTCACCCCTCATCCCCGTGAGGTTCTGTGCACCCCCTTCCCCAGCTGCCTCTCACTCTGCTCCCCTTCCTTCCCTCCACTGCACCCCCTGGGACTTAAGTCAACCATCAGCAAGATCCCCCAGACCCTCAAGCTCCGAGTGAACGTCACCTTCACCTCCAAACTGCAACAAGACCCTATCCGTCCCCCAAGGACCCCGCTCCCCCAGTGGGTCCCCTGCCCCCCACCTCACAGCACCGTGGCCTCCTCGTTCCCCACCGTTGCCCCCAGAGCACTCTCCCCCTCATACCCCTCCTTGTCCCCGTCTCCAGGCCACACTCAGCTGCTGGCTGGAGATTTTAGCCCCTGGATCACTGTCGCCCCCTCCAGTGTCACTCCTAATAGAATTCCTGGTGATCGCAATGCCCATGGACTTGACCCTTCCAGCAGCCTGGCCTCTGGGGTCTTGGGCCCGTCTCCTTCCATGATCTTTCCTCCACCCGACCTCAGCCACCCACTCCCAGGGTCAGGAGTGACGTCAGGTCCCCAGCAACCAGCGTGGCACAGGTGGTGACCCATCAGATAGGCATGGTGCCCAGCCCGCACCGTGTCATCCCCAGTCACCCAAGCCCACCACTCCTCCCAGTGTGAAGCATCCCGCTACCACCCACCTTTCCAGCTCGCCCCTCTGGTGCCCTGACTCCCACCATCCCTTCACTCTGAAAACCAGGAGCAAAGCAAAACTTGAAAACAGCAAAGGTGGGTGGTGCTCTGAGCTCCAACCCTTTGGGATCACAGAGGAGCGGCCATGGCTGTAGCGGTGGCACGAAGACAATAAGTCTCATCAATTGGCATGAAGGCTCTGGAGCTGCAAACTGTACCGTGGGGTTGCCCCCTACAGAAGGGTCCTATGTAGGCGGGTGAGCCCCGGGGTAGACATTCAACACCATCTCAGGGGAGAAAACAGTCAGGTTTTCTCACCAGGATGGCATCACCACTGCTATGTCCCAGAGCAGGGGCTGCAAGCAGATGCCCACAGGGGACCAAAGCCAGAAGATATAGAGACTGGCCTCAAGAGAGGGGAGCCAGTCACAGGGGCACCCCAAAGTCATCCACGGGAAGTGTGTATCATTGCAAACACTGTGACGCGATTTTCAAAGAAAAACAAGTGAGAAAAATAAAACGAGAAACTGGAAGCAAGGATGCTAATTTCCGGAACAAATAAACAATCAGGATCGAGCCACCCAAGCATAAGCAAGATGAAAAGACACCATGGCAACCATGCAAACACATGGCACCCAGTAGAGAAAGGGAAAGGGAGGGGGAGCCCTAGCATATACAGGAGACAGACCAACAGCCCAACCCAAATGAAATCAGCCAAGAAACAGACTGCTTCGCACTGTAGGACAACTGACCATGAACACGAATTCCACAAAACTAAAACCCACAGAGAGGGTCATTAGACAACAGAATGAGATGGAAGGGAGATGTCAGACCTGAGGAAAGAAATTAAGGACAAAACATGCTTGTGGATGTAATAGATGAGAAGCAGCAAGAACCTCGCCTCCTTCCTGACTTGGTTCAAATGTCCCCTTCTCACCGAGACCGATCTGACCACCTTCCTGCATCCCTGCTTTATTTTCCTCACAGCCCTTAGCAACTTCTCACATACTCTATGATCTATTTATCTGGCCACTCATCTCTCTCCCCCGACAATTTCCAAGAGGGAAACTTTTACCTGTCTTGCTGTGTCCTCAATACCAAGAAATATGCCTGGCAAATGGTAAGCCATCAATGAATATGAGGTAAATGAATGAATGGGCAGAACAGACACTGATGAAAATGTAATTAATGATACAGAGGAAAACCTTGAGATAATCACAATGATTGCAGTTGGAGAAAATAAAGAGATAAAAGAGAGTTAGAGAAAAGTGTATGGATGTAGAAAACGGTACACCACAAGGATAATTGGTGGCCCTGATTCAGAGCCCTAATAATAGCTACAGATCATGTAGTAAATATGCTATCAGAGTCCTTGAAATAAAGAAATTATTGAATCCAAAATTCAAAACAGCATGCCATGCTTCAGAAATGCTGCTACAGAATGCTCCACACATATTTCTTAGCAAAGTTATGACTTTCAAGCATTTAGGATGAAAAAGAAAACTGTTTACAAGAAGGAAAAGAGCTGCCTGCTTAAGGCTTCTGCAGCAACCATCCACTTCATAAGACCATGAAGCACCAGGTTTTGAAGGAAAGAAAGTGTGACTCAAGAAAATTATTCACACCCAGGATGCTGTTTGTAAATACGTTCAAGGACAGAAAGGACTTAGGGAACACACACCCATGAGCCCTTCTGGGGGAAAAAATATATAAACAAGTTACAAAAAATCCAGGTAATTAAAGAATGGGTGAACATCCAATCAATTTAAATGTGCACTTGAGAGTAAGCTATTATAGGAATTATGGTTACAGAAAAGAAGGTGAAAGTCATAAACTGTCCAAAATAATAATACTATAACTATAAAAACCATGAGCTGAAAGGAAGGAGACGGGAGGGGATGTGGCATGCTAATTTCATATTCCATAGTAAGGAACTAATGGAACCTGTCTGAAATTGGCACAAGTAGGTGAATAAATACCTATAATCATTTTAATTTTTTAGTGTTTTTCACAATCTCCTTTTTTTAAAAGGGATCTTTTAGAAAATAGTTTACTCACAGTTTAATTCCTTCCATTCTTCTTAATTTTACCTGAATGTAAAAATTAAAGATAATATTTTCATTAAGAATCTTGTGTAGTGAGATAATATTTTCTTAAAGTCTATTTCTCTCTTCCTTTATCTGTCTAGAATGGTGTTCACTTAATCTGCAGGGTGATTACTTCTGGACAGTAGGATGGGGATGCTTTGTACACTTTCAACGGTGTATTTTTTGTGCTTTATTTGTCCTCTTTGGTGAGGGTGGTGGTAATGCAGGCTGCTCGTCCCAGATCACTCCCTCAGGCGTGTGATAGAATTTCACTTCCCTGTCTCCTTGACCCTCGGCATGCTCACATGCTTGCTCTGGCCTATGGGATGTGAGCAAGCGAGGGCTGTCACTTCAAAGACAGGCTCTAAAGTCACTGTTATTTAGGGGATGTTTGTTACTGCAGCATAACCTAGGTTATTCTGACTGATACAATAAGTATGTATCATTTTATAAAAACAACAGAATGGTTTTTTCAGTGAGAAGGAAGAAAGGGAGAGAAGGAGGGAAGAAGGAAAGAAGGATGGAAGGAAGGAAGGAAGGAAGGAAGGAAGGAGGGAAGCAAGGGTGGAAGGAAGGGAAGAAGAGAGGGAAGAAGAAAAGAAGGAAGGGAGGGAGGGAAGGAGGGAGGAGAGACAGAAGGGAGAAGAAGAAATTCGAAGAAAGTATACCAAGGTGTTAACGTGATGAATTCTGTAAGGTGGAAACCTGTATATTTGTTAGTCCTTTGAAATTTTCACCAGAGACAGTGAAGGAGGAAAATACCTTCTCAGACCGTCAACTGGGGACTGTGGGTTTGGGGGAAAGGGGAGGGGGATTAAGACCACACGAGACCGCAGGCTGACCCTTGGAGCAGATAAATGCCTGGTGGTGGAATTCCTGGGCCGGCGTTAAGACCAGGGATGCCCGCTGGGCTGGTGGACGCAACTCCCACCTCCCTTTGTCTAGAACTTTCCACAGAGTCTGAGGCTTTGGGAAGATCAAGGGCTGGAAGCAGATGGGGACCTCATCTGGGTCAATACAGGTGGAGAGACAGAAAGAGACCTCAGGGAGTGTCCAGGAGAGGTTCCTCGGAAGCTGGAAGCTGAGTGAGAGGAGACCAGGTAAAGTACCAGAAAATAGCCAGGAAGTGGGGATGCACCAAAGGCAAACCAGGAGAAGGAGCAGGGGACAGCGGCACCGGGGGCCCAGCCTATCTCATCTCATTTCTTTTCAACATGGGAAGGAAAAGAATATAGTATGCCCATAGTAGAGATGAGGAAACTGAGGCTCAGAGAGAAGCGTGATTACCTCCAAGGTCACGCAGCTGCAAGGGGCAAAGCAGGCACCCAGCCCCAGGCAGGGGCTCTTGTCCCCAAGGAAGGTGGGAAGCCCCTAAGGGTGGGAAGGGCCCAAGGCCCAGGGGCGGGGCCGCTAACAAAGAGCCCTGGCGGAGGTCCCTCCGCTTTGATGACAGCTAGGCAGAAGCCCCATTCTGTGAGCGGGATTCTCTCACCAGTCGGGGTCCTGTTATGCTGCTGTCACCCCTTGGTGCCCCCCCCACCCCGGGGAGGCCTCCTAGCCTTGCAGCTCGAGGAGGACGCCGGCAGGCGGCAGGACTCGGTCCTCAGCCAACAGACCAGTGGCTGCGCCTAAGGCAGGTCACCCACACACACACACCAAGTCGCCGTGTCCCAGTCCTGGAGGACTTGAGTGATGACAACTCCTTCCCCATCCGGCTGGAAGGCCAGATGAGCTGACCACCCACAGATTGGAGTTATTCGTCCCCAAAGCCAGGGCAGCGCCAGGCAGGCCCTTCCCAGCCCCCGTCCTCCACACCTTCCCGCCCCAGGGACACTGAGACCCCAGGCCTCCCAGGCGACAGCCTCCCAAGCTGTTATTACAACCCTTTGGAACTACATTGGTTTTTTTGCCAGCCACTCCAGAGCTAACGATACGGCGGGCAGGTAGAGGGAGCCAGGTGTGGGAGGAAGCGCTTCCCTTTCCACTGTGTGCTGCGAGCCCCACCTGGCAGATGTGCAGATGGGGGCAGAGACGAAGCAGCAGGAGGCACCTGGGGGCCAACACTGCACGAGGTGGGGGTGGGGGAGGTGCGGGTGAGAACTAGGGCGGGGGCAGGGGAGGGGGACCCTCCCTCCAGCAGTGGCCGCAGTACTCCAGCTGGACAACGCCTCCACCCGATAGCAGCTAATCTAGCCCCTTGTTTCTCAGATGGGGGAGAGGAGAAGCCTGGCATTTCTCGGGGTCTGTTACACGTCTGCAATGAGCTCAGGGTACCCCAACTACCATTGCAAGGATACTGCTGTACCCCATTTTCAAAAGGAGACTGAGGCTCTGAGAGCAGAGGTGTTCTGACCCAGACTAGGCAGCCAGGTCAGTGACAGAGAGGATTTGAGGCTGAGCCGGGATTGGGGCTGGGGGAGGGATTCTGGGGGCGGGTCTGGGGAGAGAGTCTCTGCCCCCGACCCTGCCCCATGGGGGTCCCCCTGGGTGAGTGTCCTGTGGCCACTGTAACAAAGGACCACAAACGCAGTGGCTTAAAACCATCCAGATGCATCTCTTACGGTTCTGGAGGTCCGAAGTTAGACATCAGCTTCCTGGGACTAAAATCACGGGATGCGCAGGACCGGCTCCTTCCGGAGGCTCCCGGGGAGAATCCGCTTCCTGCCCTTTTCCAGCTTCTGGAGGCGCCCATGTGCTTTGGCTGCGGGCTTCACATCCCTCCAGCCTCTGCTTCCGTCCTCACATCTCCTCTCTGACCCTGGCCTTCCTGCCTCCCTCTCGTAAGGTCCCTTGTGATGACACTGGGTCCCCTGGAGAATCCAGGACAGTCTCCCCACCTCAGATCCTTAGCTTCAGCACATCTGCAGGGTCCCTCTGACTATGGAAGATGACATACACGTTCCAAGAATCAGGACGGGGACATCTTTGGGAGCCATTATTTGGCCAATCACACTTCTCATAGGAGGGGAGATGGCATGAGGATGCCACTGGCATGAGGATGAAGGAGTGCCAGGCACTTAACACACGTTCGCTCATTCGGTGTCACAAGGACCCTTGGGGCAGCTGTACCACTGGCTCCATTTCACAGCTGAGGAAACTAAGGCAGAGGGTGGTGAAGTAACCTGCACCAGCCCCGTGCGGGAAGTGGCTGAGCCAGGCTCCCGGGCAGACCGTCACCCAGTCTGTGCCCTTAACCAGCATTAGTAGGAGGTCCTGGGGTAGCATCCGAGGTGACTTCTGACTCAGTGCATCCTTCTAGAAGAACTGGTTTATGTAGAAGGTATCTGTGGGGGTCATCTTTTCATAATGAGGTTCTGGGATTTGCAGGGTCGTGCTTAGGAACACCCTGGAAGGGATCACCAGACCTTCCGCCACCCTGAGGCTCAAACACCCACCTGCCCAGCCCACACCAGGGCACAGGGAGCCTGCTTCCCAGAGCTAGCCTGGCCCCCATTGGGAAGGCTCCCTCGTGCCGGACAGAACCTGCCTCCCGAGGTCTCCCCACTGGGACCAGCTCCACCCTGCGGACCTCAGAGCCAGGTGCCCTGCCCAGGAGAGCCGGGCAGAGGGTGGAGCCGCCCTGCCCCCAGCACCCAGCCTCCACTGTCCCTCTGGGGACACCTGGCTGGCTCCCCAGCCCCTGCCTGCAGCAGGGTTCTCAACCTCCAAGGTTTGAAGGAGAAAAATGACTTTCCTGATAAAATATTCATGCTAGGCTGAGCCTAAAATAGGCTGAAAAGGAAGGAGAGTGACTTTTGCCCAGCACAAACGAGGTGACCTGGAACCACGAGGCTGGCTTCTCCACCCCATCAAGGCCCTGAGATGCCCACCCCGACCCCAGCCAGCAGAGCAGACCTCGTGGACATGAGACCCGTGCAGCCACCCACGGCCACCCACTCAGAGGGACACGACCAGTGGTTTAATGCTCTGGGGTCACCATCTCGAAATTCTTAATTCTGGAGGCAGGGCCCACATTTTCATCTTGCACCACACGCTGCGAATTATGTAGCCGTCCTGGCTGTCGGGAAGATGCTCACGGTCTGACTCTGGGGACACAAATGCCTTCCTCTCAGGCCGGGCCAAGGGGAGGGGACGACCACAGCCCCCCGGGAGCGGTTCCTTCACACACATCACTTCCTTTCATCCGTAAACCAGACCCACGGGTGAAATCAACACAAGAACAGAACAATGACCGTCATGTACACAGGCTCTGGGCCTGGCAGATCGATGCCCACCCAGGGCACCTCCCCTGACTTTCCAACAGCCTCTGAAGTGATACCTTCTCGCCCCTTTCACAATGAGGAGCTCATCGTGAAGCTCGCCCAAAGACAGAGTCCCTTGTCCAGTGCTTCGGAGACCGTTAGTGGTGGACATGGAATGTTCTGGAACTGCAGAAAGGCCAGGGTGGCTGGGACAGGAGAGGAGGGGTGTGAGCAGAAGCTGGCAGGGTTGGAGGGGGACCACAAAGGTCTCAAAGCCCAATTTAAGGGTCTGGGTCTTGAACGAAAGGCACTTGGAAACAGCCACCAGCCAGTGCTGTCCTTGGAGGGGTGATGCAATGGGATTTGCAATGCAAAGAACTGGCTCTGGGGGCGGGGAATGGGGGGCCCTTACAGTCCCGCCCACTGTTTGCACAGAAGCCCAGGAAGCGCTTGTCCCCTCCCGCAAGGCTGACCACAAAGCTGTCCCCCTCCCCTGGCTGTCCTCAGAAGCCCCTCCAGAATCTCTCTCCCCCTCACCCCTCCCAGGAGCCTCTCCGCAGCCTCTCAGGTCCTGAGTGTCCTGCAATAGCTGCGTCCTTCTCGTCCCTTCTCCCTGTACCCCCAGCAACAAGGTCGCTACAACGCTCGAACCTTCAAGGGCTCCCCACAGGGGCCGGCGTGGCCAGAACCCCGTGCTCTGAGCGACAAGGACGGCAAGGCCACAGCAGCAGCCGGGCACCCGCCGTGCACCAGGCACTCAGCTGGGGCGGCAACTGGAATCGGGCGTCCTGGGTACCAGAGTGCCGGGGCTCACCCTCAGGAGGCCTTCAACCAGCCCCATCCCTCATATGGATTTGCAGCCATGAATTTTCACAGGAGGCAGAGGGTCTCTGCCCTGGGCCTCCCACCAAGACCCTGTCTGGTGCCCTGGCTCTCAGGGGGCCCGGTGGTGACCCCAGCTGGGAGAGGCCAGCCAGCTTGCCCCCCTTTCCCGACGCCAGAGTCATGGGTCCTGGGCAGGTAGGGCCCAGGCCATGCAGGGGCTGCATCAACCCCTCAGGGGGGAGGGGGGCTCCTGGGGCCAACCCTTGGGCCTGGGCTGTTCTACGGGGGAGCACCCACCCCGCGGAGGGGCTGTCCCACGCTGTCGGCCATGCCAGCTCCCCTGACAAAGGCAGACACATCTCTGAGAGAGGCAGTGGTCAGCCAGCTCGGGGCAGCCCTGGGTCTGGCTCCCCTTTTGGAGGTATAGCAGGTGAGGCCCGAGAGAGGTGTTTCAGGGACTCTCTCAGTGCCACTGGGGGTTTTGCAAAATCAGTGTGAAGGTGAACTTCGGGGAGAAACGGGAATGACAGCTGGGGAGCAGGGCAGGTTTGCCATCTTCTTATTGTTTCTTCAGAGGCTGTGAAGCCTGAGTGTTTGGGCAACACTCTTGTCAGCTTTCACTGGGTCCTAACCCCTCCCCGGGATTGACTAGCGTCTGCCCGATTCAAGCCCACCCAGAACCCGTGAATGGAAACTTACTTGGAAAATAGGGTCTCTGCGGATGTATTCAGGTTCAGATGAGGCCGTCCTGGAGTGGAATGGGCCCTAATCCAGCGACTGTCTTTATAAGAAGAGGGAAATTTGGACACAGACCCACAGAGGGAGGACAGAGGCAGAGACTGGAATAGCTGATGCTGCCACAAGCCAAGGATGCCAGCGGCCACACCAGGAGCTGGAAGAGGCAGGAAGGAGCCTCCCCTGCAGCCTCCAGGGGGAGCACGGCCCTGCCCGCACCTTGATTTTGGACTCCTGGCCTCCAGACTGTGAGAGAGTGAGTTTCTGTTGCTTTAAGCCACCCCATCTGTAGCGCTTTGTTATGGAAACCCCAGGAAGCTCATCTGTCCAACAGACGAGGAGACCCAGGAAGCCCCCAGGCCCAGAGCAAGCTGCGCAGCCCCCCACCGGCCTGAGTGCCCCTTCAGCGCCTCCCAGTCACCATGTGCAGACAGCGCTCGGTCCTCCGCTGTCTCCACCTCAGGAAACGGAGCCCACCCGCCGTCACTCAGCCCTGACCCCTGGGACCATTCTCCCCTCCTGTTTCACGTGCCCCGCATCCAATCAGTCAGGAAGTGCTCTTGGACCTTCTTCAGGAGGTACCTGGAATCCAGCCACTTGTCACGAGTCCGTGGTCCCTGCCCGGCCCCGGCCCTCGTCATTCGCCATGGATGGTACCCTCCCCACCTCCGACCCCATGAGACCCACTGTAGTGGCATCCCAGCAGCTGACTTCATCCCAATCCTGCAGGAGCTTCTCGCCTCAGGCAGAGTAAAAGCCAAAGTCTGTAGGAGGTCCCAGGCCCTGCCCCACTCAGCCCCCCAGGGAGGTTCACAACTCAGCCCCTGCCTCTCCGTCTTTGCTCAGATGCCACCTTAGCACAAGGCTGCCCCTCACTACCAAATTCAAATGAGACCAGGAGATGAAGGGACTGGTCGCGCAGTGCCCTGTGAGAACATCCGTTTTGCCTGGATAAGATGGAGGTGACCCCTGACCTGACTCAGGTGTCGAGGGAGCCGGCTGAGGCCATGGTGTAGGGAGGACATGGCACGGGGACAGGGGAGGGGCAGAGAGGCCTGTCTGGGTCAACTGCAATAATACAAGCCAGTGATGAAGACAGCCTGGACCAGGTGATGACCGTGGAGGCGGGAGCTGTGGCCTGATTCCGGCGTCTTTTGAAGATGGAGCCCACGGAATCTGCAAGTGGCTTGACTGTGGGTGTCAAGAGACGAGTCAGGGTGACCCCAAGACTTTGAGCCACTGGAAGAAGGGAGCAGTTTCAGGGGACCCCAGGAATGGCACAGTGCCTGCGAGTCCACTCCGGATGCCCAGGTGGGGACAGCATGTTGACAGGTGCGTTCTGAGTTTAGGAGTCAAAGGAGAGGTCCGGGCTAGAGAGATGTATTCGGGGGAAACTGGGAGGCTCGGGGGGGCGCTTCCTGGGGCAGAGGTGTCAAGAGAGAAGAGGGGCCATCAGAAATCAGGGAGCCAGGCTTCCCTGGTGGCGCAGTGGTTAAGAATCCGCCTGCCAATGCAGGGGACATGGGTTCGAGCCCTGGTCCGGGAAGATCCCACACGCCGCGGAGCAACTAAGCCCGTGAGCCACGACTACTAAACCCGCGAGCCGCAGCTACTGAAGCCCATGCACCTAGAGCCCGTGCTCCACAACAAGAGAAGCCACAGCAATGAGAAGCCCGCGCACCGCAACGAAGAGTAGCCCCCGCTCGCCACAACTACAGAAAAGCCCGCTTGCAGCGACAAAGACCCAACACAGCCAAAAATATAAATAAATTTATTAAAAAAAGAAAAGAAAAGAAGTCAGGGAGCCGAGGCGGAGGCAACGACAGTGACCAGCGGGGGTAGTGAGCTGTACAGGCTGGTACTTTAGGACTCAAAGCCGGAGGTTTAGGGAGGAGAGAAGAACAATGAACTGAAACATCGGCTGAATTAGTGAATGAATGAATGAGTGACAAAAAATTACAAAATCTGGGGAGTGACCATAAGAGCCATCCCAGGCCCACCCTTCCCTGAGGCCCCTCAGGTGGGGCCCAGGCAGCGTGGCCCAGCTGTGCTGTTACTGAGACTTTTTCCGCCAGTTGTCACCCCACGCTGACGCTGGAGGCTTCTCCTAGGAGACCACCAAATTACGAGCAAACGTCACACCGTTTGGTCGGAGGAAGCAATCACAGCCGCTGTTTGTGTTTATCTGCAGCAGTAAGTCTGCCCTGAGCCTAATGGACCAGCTCCTTTCCTGGTCATTTAACAGCCGACCTGACATTTACAAGGCAGGCAGTTAGCCCTCGTCCTGACGGCGTCAGGTGGATACAGCCAGCACTGTCCCGCCTGAGCACACGGGTAATCTCTCCTCCCCAGGAGTGGGAGGGATAGTGGGTAGGGAAGCTTGCGGGGGGACCGGGGGCCGGTGTCTGGGAGAGCAGTGGCGGAAGCTTCTGGCTTGTGATTGCAATTCCGTTTCACCCACTGAAGCAGCCTTTTGTGGTTTCAAAATACACCGTTGCATTTATGGTCCAACATGATCACAGAAAGGAGAGTGTGTAGCAGGGATGCTGCTGAACCTGGGCCCATCGGGAGGACTGATGGATAAGAGACCAGAGACCCCTGGAAAGAATTCACCCAAATGATGAAGGGAGGAGCCTGTGGTCAATCCGGCCTGACCTGCACGGCCTGGCTTACCAGCGGCCAGGGTCGCTGGCCCCCAGAACAAATCGTACCCTTCACCCCCAACCTGGCCGGCCCCTGCTGGACAAGTCTGGAGAAATATTAACACTAACGGCCCAAGCCAACTGGTACCGGCATCACGACCTCCATCACAGTTGAGGACGCGGATCCTGAGGCCCTGGAGGCAGCGCCCGGTCAGACTTGCTCCCTGGAGACAGCGGACTCACTTCGCAGCAGGAGTTACACCGTTTAATCAAGCAGGTCCCCGGCCCCATTTGACCTGCAACCTCATGAGCCTTCCCCACTGTCAGAGCCCAGGGGAGGGGCACCCAGCCCAGGCCCACACCCGAGGAAGGCATGACTCTGACCAGTCCAGCGATGACCTCTCCTCGGCCGAGAGACCCTGGCTGAGTCCCCTCCCCTCTCCCAGCCTCGGTTACCCCACCTGCAGGAGGGGACAATTACAGAATCAACTCCTGGGACATCGAGAGGATGGGAGATGAGTCAACGCCTGAGACAGCACAATGAGAAATGCCAGGTGCCGGGCAGATGTGGGGGATTGTTCCCGTGATTGGGCAGTTGCCATGGTGACGGATGCTCCGTGTTTAGCGGGTGAATATCCACAGCCCACTGGAGCAGTTGGTCCTGTCTCGTCTCCCAGACAAGCACGGCCCCTCACCGCCCTGTCTCGGGAGGTGGCTGTGTACTCCCCCTTCCCCCAGAGCACCCCACTTCCGTCCAGAGCCTTCCCCCGGGGACCAGAACCGGCCCTATCTCCTGAGCACAGTTTAAGCAAACTCAGACACAACCCGCCTCCACACCTCTGTCTCCACAGCAAATGTTTCCCGAAAGAGTTCTGGGGGCAAGGAGTGACCCGGACTCCTCCCTGCCATTAAGAAGCTCACAGCCACGTGGCGGATGGGCAGGAAGAGAACGTGACCCCAGGTGGGGTCAGGGCTGCAGTGGACCGGATAGGGGTGGGTGGACATCAGGCCCTCTGGGGCTCCTTCCGATGGAAACTTCCAGATCCTGAGTATATGGGCAATAACCAACCACCAAGAGGGAGAAATAGGGAGAAATTTCTATCCTGCAAAGTGCACTCACCCCCAACCACACTGGGTCCTCCCCAGCTTCCTCAGCTGTGAAATGGGGACAATACTTCATAGCCCCCGGGGCCACGGGGGATGCCGTGAGGCCGTGCGCACAGGGAGCTGGCAGGTGCCTGGCCCCTGACCACACTCAACGAATAGTAGCAAATAAATGTGGTTTTGTAAATCCTGCCAGGCTGATGGAGAGGTGGTAAAGGATAGGGTAGGGGGTCCCCAGAGAAGGAGAACCAGTCATGGCTTTCTTGACATAAGAGAAGCCATCTTAGGCCTAAGCCATTTTGTGATCCAAGATTGGCCACAACGCCTGCCCTGGCAGAAGAAAAAGCCTCAGGAGATAGTGATTTTAAAGGAACAAAGAATATAAGAACAAAAAGCTACTGCCAGGTCAGGGAGATAACCTAACCATATCGGAGACAATAAATCAGAAGTAAAGACGCCCAGCTCTGTTTCAAAGGTAAAGATTAGCCTGAAGCACATTCTTGAGCTGTTTTGCAGGATCCAACACCCGTCAAGTGCTCACCAGCAGACCAACTGGAGCCCAAGTAATGATGGTGCTGACCTTTTCTGACCCTCGTGATTTCAGTCAACCAGAGCCTGGATTCTGTCAAACTTTGCCCCAGTTCTAGGCTAAATTCTCCTTTGCTCAAACCCCTTCATGAATATGCAAGAACCACCCAAGCCCCTTCATGAATATGCATGCCCTCTTAGCTTACCACTTCCCCAGGTTTGCTGTTTGGGGAGACACTGCTTTGGGAAAGCTCCGAGGCGCTCTCCTGACTTGCTGCAAGTAATAAATCCTTCCTTCTGCCGATCCTTGGCTTGGTTGTGCCTTTTGGCTCGGCACCCGCCAAGAGAGGAACCCAGTTTTCAGGGAAGAGAGTGAGGCATCACTACGCCCATTTTGTGGACTCAGTCAAGCACGTATTCCAGAAATGCTCACTGAACTTTTCTACACGCCTGCCAGAGCCTGCTCTCGGCACTGGGGACCCAGCCGGGAATGGCCAGCCCAGCCCCACTGGGGGAGAAAAAGGACGCCCAGACACACAGCTCTGGTGCACCTAACAGAGGGACCAGAGGGACAATCGCAGAGCAACATATTGCAAATATTTATTACAGACCAAGATTGGAGGAACCCTTGTGGCTCTGATCAAAGACCTGGTAAAAGGAAGGGGAGGGGAGGGAAGGGGAGAGGAGGGGAAGGGAGGGAAAAGAGCTCTCTGGTGAGAGACGATGATGGAATTCCCTGACACAGCCAGTGCAAAGGCCCTGGGGTAGCAATGTGCCTGCCTTAGAGGACGGCAAGGGCTGGGTTGGAGCCAGCAAGGGAAGGAGGGAGGGAGGGAGGGGGGCCAGGCGCCGGGGCCCAGGCCACAAAGGCCCCTGCAGGCCATGGTGAGGACTTGGGAAGCACCTGGAGGGTGTTGAGGGTGACATGACAGGGCCTGTCTTGTGTTTCAGCAGACTGGCTCTGGCCACAGAGAAGCTGAGCATTCGCTACGTTGGGGTATATTTAGAAGACAGGACCCATGGGGCTGGCCGTGGCTGAGGACATTGAGGTCCCGGGGATTGAGGGCCGTGGGGAAACGTGGCCTCCTGGGCAGCAGAAAGCAGACCCTCTGGCCCTAGATGCTCGTTTCTGGATGAGTGGGACCCAGGCTTCAAATCCTGGCAGAGGCAAGGCTGTTTCTGGAGCCCTGATTTGCAAATCATGTTTTAATTACTTGGAAATGATCAGTTCTGTAGCTTTGAAGCCCAAGAGACTCCAATTCCCGCCTTTGGTAAAAAGCCACTAAGTAGCTGTGACACAGAGCAGGAAGGGAGAGAATCTGCACCTCACAGTGCCCAGCCTGGATAGCTCCCAGGGCTCGGGCATCCTCCAGGGCTAGGCCTGCCCTTGCGCAGAAGGCTCCAGTGTTCCCCAGTCCCTGCCTCCGGGCTGGTCAGCGTTTGGTAGAACTTTAGCCCTTTTAAATACAGTGCAAGCTGAAATAGGGGGTCCTGCCGACCCCGGAAGCCACATTTGTTCCCACAGACATTGACTGAGGGTCTACTTTGTGCCAGGGACTGTCCCAGGCGGACTGGTGAGCAGCCCAGCCCGGCCCCCAGCCTCATGGAGCTTGTGATCTAGCAGAGAAGGCAGGCAGCAGGTAATTCCAATCGTGGTGAGGGCCACAAAGCTAGACGGAGCCTCGGGGAGGGCTCTGTGAGGAGCCTGGCAGGACAGGAGTGCAGACAGCCAGCGGGGGCGTGGTGGGGGGAGTCCGGAGCAGCCAGCAGAGCCGGACCACATGCGTCAACACTTCAGTCTACAAAGCGCTTTCCCACCATCGCCGGGGAGGGACCCATTTATCTCCATTTAACAGATGAGGAAAGTTGAGACTCTGAGAGATCAAGTGACCCTTCACAAATCTCAGAGCTGGGACTCACCCCAAGGGTCACTCTATGTCCAGCCATCCCACTGCCTCCAGGGACCTAGAGGGGACTTTCTCTTTGTCCCCCTGGGCTGCTTGGAGAAGGGCCAGCTCTGCCTGGCCAGGGCCAGGAGAAGGCTGGCGTGGTCAGCCATCACCCTCTCTCTCCTGGACAGCCACAGCAGGCTCCTCCTTGGCCCCATGCCTGGGTGAACCCTTGCCATTGGTCCATCCCTGGTTATCATCCTCAGAATGACTACAGGGATCTTTCCCCTGCGTAAATCACATCTTTCACATGCCCCACTGCCCTCAGGACGGCCTGACTGGGAGGTCCTTCCGGCCCTGACCTCTGCAGACCTCTCCCTCTATATCTCCCTGACCCCTCCTCCCTTAACCCTCTCTGAACCTCGGCCACATCACCTCGCCTGATTTGGTTTCCTCTGCTGTAACAAGTTACCACAAACTTAGCTCAAAACAACACTTACGAGCTCACAGCTGTGTAGGTCAGATGTCAGGGTGGCGCAGCTGGGTTCACAGATCGGGGTCTAACAAAGCGAACATCAAGGTGTCGGCCAGCTGCACCCTCTTCTGGAGCTCAGGGGCCCCTTCCTGGTCCAACCAGCTGGGGCAGAACTCAGATCTTCGCAGCTGTAGAATGGAGTGCCTGTTTCCTTGCTGCTGGTCAGCCAGGACGCTCTCTCTCCCGTATTCCTTGACATATGGCCCCCTCCATCTTCAAAGCCAGCCACGGAGAATCTCCTTCATGTCAAATCCCTGTCTCACTCTGACTTTTTCACCAGGAGAGCCCAGTCTCTGTGAGGGACTCACCTGATTAGGTCTGGCCCACCAAGGATACTTTTCTTAAGGTCAAATGATTCAGGGGCCTTAATCACATCTGCAAAGCCCCTTCACAGCAGCACCTAGATTAGTCTTTGGTTAAGTAACCAACAGAAGGTGTGCATCCCCCAGGGCCAGGAACTTGGAGGCCATGTCAGAATCCTGCCTTCCACACAGCCCCATGAGGGGATGTAGCCCCAAGCTACCCCACTTCCTAACTAACATTTAAGATATGAAGAGAAGAGCCAGCTTCCCATCAGCTTGTGAACCTTCCCTCGTGTCACTTGTATATGCCTACGGAATAAGTCACAACACTTAGAAACTTTCTGATTTCTTAGCTGCTGTGATGCTCCAAACCAGTCAAAAATGATTTCACCCCACTCAAACCGTCGCTATACAAACCAAGTAGAACCTTCCCCAAGCTATGAAAACTCCGTGCTAATGTCGTCTTAATCATGGTGTATTAGTTTGCTAAGGCGGCCATCACAAAGTACTGCCGTCGGTGCAGCGTGAACAACAGAAACTTACGTTCTCATGGTTCTGGAGGCTAGAGGTCCAAGGTCAAGTCATCTGCAGGGTTAGTTTCCCCAGAGGCTTCTCTCCTTGGCTTGCAGGAGGCCGCCTTCTCCCTGTGTCCTCACGTGGTTTTCCCTCTGTCTGTGTCTTAATCTCCTCTTCTTACAAGGATGCCAGTCATATTGGATTAGGGCCCACCCATATGACCCCCATTTTCCCTTAATTACCTCTTTAAAGGTCTGATCTCCAAGTACAGTCACATTTTGAGGGTCTGGGGGTTGGGATTTCAACACAGAATTTGTGGGAAGACACAATTCAGCCCCTAGCACATGACATACATCTCCTCGTTGTTATAGAAGTCTGTCTGTGCTAGAAATACCTAAAGGGCATATAAATGGTCAATATTTATTGCCAATTGATCTCCAATAGTTGTGAAAGAGGGAGCTATCACACAGGCCAAGATAAAGAAAGGGGTTTCTGTTACAAACAGACCATGGCAGAAGGCTAAGGACCTTCCCCTTGGGAGGAGGAAAAAATGCTTTTTTTTTTTTTACATTTACACACACAAGAGAACTCGCAGGCTTGGTTTTTCAACTTTAACCGTGAGTCATAAGTAATGCAAGACAAAAACTCTCTGGTCAGTTATAGGAGCTCCATAAACAGGGTGGTGAGAGGCCCACAGCCCTGAAAGGCTGCTATCTGTTCCCATACCCACCAGTTTATTTCTGGAGTGACTTTATCTCATAGGGATGTGCAAACAAGATAAACAATGTAGAAGATTCCATCCATGATCAAAAAGACTGACCAAGTATCAACACGTGGTATAGGACTGTAACCCAGCAGGACCCTATGGGGCCTTCTCGGAACAGACCCCCCCCACCCACCATGTCCTCCACCTGCCTCTTCTCTGTAGAAAAACCTTAGCTTCCTAGGCCTTCCCTGAGTTCCAAAGAATAAATTTAATCAGAGAAGTGAGAAAATGCAGAAACAAAGGAAGACATTCAAGCAAGACAAAATAATAATCATTAAGCCATTAAACAAAGTCAAGGACCTTTAGCTCCTCCTCAAGGGCTAGAGATGATAGTATGAGTCACATCCTCTGAGGCGGATGGTAGATGCCGAAACCCCCACCAGGCGGGAGAAGTTAACTGTGCTGCCCGAAAGCATGGAGACCCCAGACTGGCTGGACCAGAAGGTTGATGAGGCTGACTCCTGATGACCTCACCACCAACCAGTCAGAAGAAAGTCCACGAGCTGATCACGCACCCCACAACACCCCTCTCTCGCCCTGTCCTTAAAACCCTTCTCCTGAAAGCCAACGGGGAGTTCAGGTCTCTTAAGCACTCGCTGTCTGGACTCCTTGCTTGGCGCCCGCAATAAACGCTACACTTTTCCTTCACCACGACTCCATGTTAGTAGATTGACCCTACTGCGCACAGGCTAGTGGACCCAAGTTTGGTTTGGTAACAGGACAATACACAGGTGTCCTCCCAAGCCCACCATCATGATTGGCCATCAGCCAATCAACCAGCTGTTGCGGGACCTAGTGCCAGAGGGACAGGTGTCCCTAATGTCAGAACATGGCAGAATCCTCAAAACAAACGGACAAACGTAACAAACGTAAAGAGATAACCAGACTTCCTGCCACCCAACAGAGGGCCAGTCAGGCCACTGAAACCAGCTTCCCAACATCAAAATTCAGCAGCCATGCACCAGTCATAACTGTCAAAAATACACACCCGCAGGCGCGCACACACACACACAGAACCCATGAGATGCACTTCTGAAACCATGCATTATCAGAGCCCGGAGGGGAATTCTAGTGGCTTCTCCATGGAGCCTCTAACAGTTTAAGATACCCAAGAAACTGTTTATGTTCAAAGAAGTTTGCAGACTCAAGGGAGTCCAGACTTATGAAAGATGGCTCACCAGATAAAAACCACAACAAATATTTAAAGGAAAAACCAAGACCCAAGATTACAAAGCATGCTGGGTTCACTGTTTGTGACAGAAACACAGCGATTTCCTTCCGTGATCATCACGTCTGCAAAGGTTGTCACATACATCCCGAAAGTCAGGAGCAGCAGCAATTTACGTGAAAGGCTCCACTTCATTTACTTGGGAGGTTAGGAGTAGACGGGGCGGCCTTTCCTGTCTTCGCGGTTGTTTGGTTTATTTCATCTCCGTGGCAAGCTGCCGCAGCCCCCTATCCCAACACTGGGCTGGGATAGCACGCTTTATTCCAGCAGAAGGCAAGCAGGCTGTCAGTTTTGACTTCCAGGGGTCGAGAAAGATAACCAGCCCTGGAAGCTGCAAGATGCTGTGTACAGGTGGAGGGATGTTGTGGTTTATTTAACAAATACTGGTTGTCTCCTAAATGCCAGGCACCGTTCTTGGGCCTGGGGATATAACAGGGAGCAAAACGGTTCCATCGCTGCTCCCAGGAAGCGCTCGGCCCAGGGTAGGAGGCAGACCGTAAACCGGGGGATGAGATATGGTATCAGGAAGGGCTGAGCACCAGGAAGGTAGGGTCAGGAGGGGGCTGTTTTAGATGGAAAGGATTTCCCATCCATGGATTTCTCAGGCAGTTTTGCCGGTAATCAAGGATTCTAGATGCAGAGCTTGACCGTATTATAACAAACTCAGAAACTTCTGGGGCTTCCCTGGTGGCGCAGTGGTTGAGAGTCCGCCTGCCGATGCGGGGGACACGGGTTCGTGTCCCGGTCCGGGAAGATCCCACATGCCGCAGAGCGGCTGGGCCCGTGAGCCATGGCCGCTGAGCCTGCGCGTCCGGAGCCAGTGCTCCGCAACGGGAGAGGCCGCAACAGTGAGAGGCCCGCGTACAGCAAAAAAAAAAAAAAAAAAAAAGAAACTTCTGGTCACCTCCTGGACTGTCCGAGTTGGTAGATCGTCATTGTCAAGTTTGGAGAAATTGCGTCCCAGAAGAGAGAAGGATTGAGCCCCTGGCCATTGGGTGAGATAACCACAGAGGCCGAGTGGGTGGGGTCGTCCAGCCCAGGGCCCCTAGAGCCCCGGGCAGCTCAGGTCCTTTGAGCCCCTCCTGGGCTGGGAGAATCCCTTCCCCTCACCCTCCCCGACCGGGAAGAGTGGAAAGAGCTAAACTCTCACTTAATAGCAGGATGCTCCTAGACCTCATTACCGCGATGCAAATTAATATTTATTCTGCAATTATTCACCTTTATAATTGCTGGTATTTCAAAGGGAGCACAGAGGCTTTAATCAGACTACGTTGAATATTATTAAAATGGAATGCCGGAAGATGTGCCCCTCGCCCTGCCACCGACAGCCTGGTGTCACACTGCCTTCCCAAAGGTTCTCAGAACCTGGCTCCACACGGGCTCTGCTTCCCCACCGGGATGCTGACTTGGTGTTTTGGACCAGTTTTTTTGTCTTGACTTTTGGAAACCTTCTGGGGGCATCTGAAGCCCCAAACAAGACTCAAGGGGCCTGTGTTCATGCAGGGCCCCTTTAAGACGGGCAGCCGAGTGCCCTGGGGCAGAGGGGCTGGCCCTCAGGCCCTGTGAAGGGACCAAGTGTCATAGGACCCCCACTGGCCACTCCCACAACGGCTGTGCCTCTGTGCCCACCCTGCCTGGCCTCCCTGCCAGCTCTCCCGAAACACTCGACCCTGGGCCACACGGCTCTCCCTCCCCTGTGCTGGTTCCCCTGGGTTTCCTTCCTTCCCTCCCTCCCTCCTACTTCTTTCTATTCAACAGACATTTGTGGAGCCCTATTAAAGTGTCTCTTGCCCTTTTAGGTCCACAGAACGTTTTCAAATATTGGACTTTTTGGTGGCAACCTAAGAGGATCAGAAGGTGGAAACCAATTCTTCAAAAGCAAGATTCCGGGGCTTCCCTGGTGGTGCAGTGGTTGAGAGTCCGCCTGCCGATGCAGGGGACACGGGATCGTGCCCCGGTCCGGGAAGATCCCACATGTCGCGGAGCGGCTGGGCCCGTGAGCCATGGCCGCTGGGCCTGCGCGTCCGGAGCCTGTGCTCCGCAACGGGAGAGGCCACAACAGTGAGAGGCCCACGTACCTCAAAAAAAAAAAAAAAGAATAAAGAAAAAAAAAAGCAAGATTTGGAAACACGAGACAACCCCCAGCAGCAGCAGGACCTCCCCCGCAGCCCTGTCAGTGTCACTGTCTGAGCAGACGTCCAGGCCCTGGCCGTGCTCCTTAAATAGGTGAGAGAGTAGAAGCTGCAGACAGTCAGGAAGCAGAGGCAGGAGTCAGGGAGGATGGTGAGGCCTGAGCAGGGAAGGAAGAAAGGGGCTGTTGGCTATAGGAGGACCAGGAGAGGAGGGGGTGGGAAAGGCTGAACACAAGGCCCAGGTGTCCAGCTTGGGTGGCTGCAGTGGCAACACGGGGAAGGGGGCAAGCTCAGATCGGGATGTGCTGAGGGGCCGTGGGCCTCCATATGGGGATGCTGAGGCTGGGTGATGGAAGTGTGTCATGGAGGGTCCATGTCGTGTGCCACGTTAGAGAGTCACCGTGACAGAGATGCCGGGAGGCCTGGGAGAGCCCAAGATGACCCAGGGAGAGACACGGAGAGAGGAAGCGCCAGGGCACGTCCCTGGAACACATTCTGTGGAGAGGAGGCCAGAAAGGGCTGTCAGAGAGGAAGGGGAGGCTGGGCAAGGCAGGGCCTTGCAAACGGACTGGGAGGAAGCTTCCAGCCAGCAGAGGGGCTCAGAGTCCGACGCAGAAAGGAGGGGGTTACGCTTGAAACCGGTCCCCCCAGAGATGTTGCCGTCCTGGCCCCCAGTACCTGTGAATGGACTCTGTTTGGAAGTAGAGTCTTCACAGATGGTCAACTTAAGGTGAGGTCACTAGGGTGGACCCCAATCCAATAGGACCGTGTCCCTATAAAAGGGGGATTTGGACACAGAGCAGACACACAGGGAAAACAACGTGAAGACACAGGGAGGAGCCGGCCATTGACAAGTCCAGGAGCACCTGAGGCCACGGAAGCTGGGAAGAGGCCAGAAGAGACTCCCCTGCTCAGGCCTTAGAAGGAACCAGCCCTGCTAACACCTGATCTGGGACTCTGGCCTCCAGACTGTGAGACAATAAAGCGTGTTGTTAAGCGGCCCCAGCACACTAACAAAGGGGTCAGGGTGGGACTTCCCTGGCGGTCCAGTGGTTAGGACTCCACGCTTCCACTGTAGTGGGTACAGGTTCGATCCCTGGTTGGGGAACTAAGATCCTGCAGGCCACACGGTGTGGCCCCCCCAAAAAAAACCCCAAAGGGGTCAGGGGGTAATGTTGAGCCACTGGACGGTGGAGGGGGAGGGTTGTGTGCCCTGCCTGCCACCAGCGGGGAGGGAGACACCTCACATCTGCCCCTCCTCTGCAGGGAGAGTCGACAGGCTTGGGGGTCACAGGAATTGGGTCAGCAGAGGGACAGAGGCACCCGAGCCCAGGCACCCCAGCCCAGGACGGCACCTTCAGCGGCACCCACATCACAGCTTCCCGCCTCACTGGCCCGCATGGCAAAATAGTTCACATCCAAGGACCCCAGCGCGGGAAGCTGGCTAAGCAGGGTGCTTGCTCATTTATCCCACGGCCCCCAAGCCGAGGTAGCCCCTCCCACAAAAGCCTCCCCAGGGAGAAACTCGGGGGACAGGGATCCCCACAGAGGGAAAGGGTCCCGTCCCAAGCCAGCCAGGATCTTGGCTGCAGTGGAGACAAGAGGCCGCCCTGGCTTGAAGCCCAAGTTCTCACACCCACCTGCTCTGTGACCGAGGCCAGCTGCCATCCCTCTCCTGGCCTCAGGTTCTCCATCTGCAAAGTGAGCATCGAAAGCCCTCACCCTCCTGAATCCAGCTCACATGGCCTCTTGAGGATCCCCAGGTCTGTGATGTCTGGACCCCCAGCAGTCAGCTGCCTCTCCCCATCCTGGAGAGACTCGCTATGGGATCCAGCTAATCACCCCTCATTTCTCCTGTCCACCGGACCTCACTCACCTGGGCCGATGACAAATAGAGCAGGGTGTTCCTAATGCGACCTCATTAACCCTCTTGAGACCGGATGGGGCAGGTCCCCACTCCCATGCTCCCTGTGAGTGTCGGTCACCACACACAGGACACTCTGCCCTCTGCACCTTTATGTCCCATCTCGGAGCCTGCCAGGTGTGCCCACCTGTGCCCCATCCTCCCAGGGCTCCCACAGACATCCGGCACCTCACACCTGGCAGGGCCCACAGAGACCAACCTCTCCTCTGCTGTGTCACGTAGGCAGGGCCAGACAGAGCAGGTGCCTTTTCCATCATTTTCCAGGGCTCCCAGACCAGCCCCATGCAGCCTCCTGCTTTGAGGCTCAGACTACCTGCCCATCCCTGCCCGGCAGGATTAATATGCATGTATGGTAATCAGCAAGGCCCGGCGATTTGCATGACAATCAGAGGGAATTAATTCCCCCCTCCTGAATGGCTTTCAAAAGTGGCTCCATCCTGGTTCCCCACGGGCCAGTAGGGGAGGATGTGAGAGTGGGGCCGTTCTCCGGACCCACAAGTGTCAGACTGATGACCTGGTTCTCATCCTTGGTCCCAGAGGGAGGGGGAGGTGCTCCGTGAGATGCTCACCTGCCTGTCTTTTGAGCTGCTTCCCCTCCCCCAACCCCTGCCAAGAGCCGCCCTCAATCGGTGCAGCTCCCTTGAGGCCTCGGGAGAGCGGAGGAGGGGGTAGAGCAGGAGAGAGAAACGAGGTTGCATCCTCCCCGCTCCGCACACCGGGCCTGCCACCCTGGGGAGGGGGCGCTCAGGGTGCACTCTGTCCTCACTCACCCAGGGACCTTTCTTGAGCCTCAGTTTCCCCGCCTGTCAAATGAGGAATGTATCACGCCTCCCTAAGGAGGGAGTTTCCAGTTGCCATTGATGAGGTGGGGGAGAGAGAGTTCTGGGAGCAGCGATGCCCTGCGCAAATGACGCTTCTTGTGATTCTTCCTGCACCAAAATCAACAACCCCCCCTCCATGGGCCGTGCTGGGCACACACAGATGCCTGGGTGGGGTCCCATCCCCCAGGCCGTGAAGGCTGCACAGAGGGTGGTGAGGTCCTGCCGGAGCGTACATGGCCCTGCACGTGAATCCAGGTGGGCGTTTCTTCCCTAATAATAGTAACAATATTAGGTGAATCGTATAAAATTGCCATGTTTATAGGTCAAAAATGATCATATGGGGCTTCCCTGGTGGCGCAGTGGTTGGGAGTCCGCCTGCCGATGCAGGGGACGCGGGTTCGTGCCCCGGTCCGGGAAGATCCCACATGCCGCGGAGCGGCTGGGTCCGTGAGCCATGGCCGCTGAGCCTGCGCGTCCGGAGCCTGTGCTCCGCAACGGGAGAGGCCACAACAGTGAGGGGCCCGCGTACCGCAAAAAAAAAAAAAAAAAGATCATATGTTGGTAATTTCATACAGTTCAATTTAATAATAATAATAATGAAAATATTTTGAACACTTACAATATACCAGACATTGTTTCAAGTTCTTGACCTGTATTTACTTGTTTAGAACTCACTACAGCCCTATCAGTTGGCTTACGACCAGGAAACTGGGCCCAGAGAAGTCAGGTAATTAACCCAAGACCACATCGCTCACAGTACACAGAATCAGAATAGGGAAAATTAAAAATAGCGACAACACCAAAGGCTGGCGAGGATGTGAAGAAACTGAATCCCTCAGACGCTGCTGGTACAGATGTCATGGTACAGCTGCTCTAGAAAACAGTTGGCAATTTCTTAAAAATCTAAAATGCAACTTCTGTACAACTCGGCATTTGCACTCCTGGGCATTTATCTCAGAGAAATGAAAAGTTATGTTCGTGCCAAAATTCATAGCAGTTTTATTTGTAGTAGCCAAAAAACAGAATCAGCCCAGATGTTCTTCCATAGATGAACAATCAAACAAACAGTTTCTTCCGTCCCAGGGGATTCTATTCAGCAGTACAGAGGAAAGAACTAGTGGTACAGGAAACGGCTGGGAAGAATCTCCAGAAAATTCTGCCGAGTGGAAAGAAAAAAAAAAGCAACCCCAAAATGTTACACACCGTATGATTCCATTTAAATAACATTTTTGAAGTGACATAATTTTGGAATTGGACAACAAGTCAGTGGGTGCAGGGATGAGAGATATAGGAGGGGGTGGATGTGTTTATCAAAGGGTGATCTTGGGATGTCCTTGTGGTGCTAAGAATGTTTATTCAGTGTCTTGGCTGTGGCAGTGATACGGGCACCGACACAGGTGATGCAATTGTGCAGAACTTACACACACACATAAATGAGTGCAAGTTAAACTGGGACATCCAGATGAGATCATTGGAGGGGGTCAATGTCAACATCCTCGTTTTGGTAAAATGTTACAATGGGAGGGAAACGGGCATCACATACAAAGGATCCCTCTGTATTGTTTCTCACAACTGCGTGTGAATCTACAATTATCTCAGTTTTTTAAAGTAACATTAAAACAAATGGCCAAAACAAAAGCTGTCATAGCCCAGAGGAGCCTAAGGAGACCTGACAGCTGCATGTGACGTTATGTCCTGGATGGGATCCTGGGACAGAAAGAGACATTAGGAAAAAACAAAGAAAATTGGAGTAAAATATGGACTTAGTTAATGAGACCATTATCAATGCTGGTTCGTTAATCGGAACAAATGGACCATGCTGATGTAAGCTGCTATTTGTAGGTGAAATTGGGTGCCAGGTTTGTGGGAACTCTCTGTACTGTCTTCTTAATTTTACTGTAAATCGAAAACGGCTCTAAAAAATAAAGTCTATTTTTTAAAGATGCCAAATGACTACTTTACAAAAAGGTTTGGAAGTATCTTCTAAAGCTAAATATAATTCTACCCTATGGCCCAGCAATTCCACTCCTAAATATAGCCCCCAAAGTAATGAGATCACATGCCCAGCAAAAGGCATAGATAAGAATCTTCATAGCATCTTTTTTCAAAAGAGCCAAAAACTGAAAACAAGCCCAATGTCCATCAAGGGGAGAGGGATAAATAATTATGGTATATTCATGCCATAGAATACTACAGCAAAAGGGAAAAAAAGAACTTCTAGGTTAAAGAAAAAGGGTGGCTCTTTTGAACATAGTGATGAACAAAAGAATTCACACAGAAATAACTCTGCTGTGTGATTCCAGTTCTATGAAGCAGGAACAGGCAAAGCTTTCTATGGTGGTAGAAGCTGTAGGACATCACCTGTGCAGGAAAGGTACTGAGGGGGAAGGAGAGATTTGGGCAGTTTGGGTTATAATGAAATAAGAAAGGAATAAATAAGTGAAAACAAATTTAAAAGAAAAGACCACACATGTTATGGATTGAATGTACGTGTCTCCGCAAAATTCATATGCTGAATCCCTTACTCCCAGTGTGATGATTTTAGGAGCTGGGGGTCTCTAGGAGGTGATTAGGTTTAGATGAGGTCGTGAGGGTGGGGTCCCCATGATGGGATCGGTGCCCTTAAAAGAAGAGAAAGATCAGACCTCTCTCTCTCTTTCCTTCTCCCTCTCTCTCATGTGAGGACACTGTGAGAAGGTGGCTGTCTGCAGCTCAAGGGGGAACTCCTCACCAGAACTCCACCATGCTGGCACCCTGATCTCAGACTTCCAGCGTCCAGAACTGTAAGAAAATAAAGGTCTGCTGTGTAATCCACCCAGCCTATGGTGTTTTGTCATAGCAGTCCACGTAGACTAAGACCTAAGACAGCTGCATTAGTCAGGGCTTTCCTGAGAAACAGAACCAATAGGAAAATATACGTATTGATATGTACCATATGATATACATTCATGATATAGTATGAGGAATTGGCTGTGCCATCATGGAGACTGAGAAGGCCCACGGTCTGCAGGCTGGAGGTCCAGAGCCCAGAGGCCTGAGGCCCAAGGCACCCTGTCTGAGAGCAGAAGACGGATCTGCTCTCAGGGGAGGGGAGGGGTCTCTCCTTAAGACTTAAAGGCCCTCGGACCTCCAGCCTCCCCCTCCCAGGCATGACTCCTTGTCCCCCATGTGTCACCTCAGCCCTCCCTCGCAGGCTGGCCGATGGGTTCACTGAAGGGAGGATGGAGAAGACAGCCCAGGTGCAGAGAGGAGCACGTTCAAGGCTGCAGGAGTAGCAGCAGTTGGGCTGAACATGGACGGAGGTGGGTCCCCACGGCTGTCAGACACCATGCAGGGAGCCTGACCTGTCCCCAGGGACACCCGGGGTCCTGCTTCCCGAGCCCACCAGCCACAAGGGCACACCCCGGCCACCTCCAAGCCTTCGCCACACCCACCCTGTTGCACGGGCCAAGAAATGGGAAGAGGAAAGAGTGGCCAGGAAAGGCTCTGACCTCTGATTCTAGAATCTTCCACCGCCCCACACACTCACCCCTCTACATGGGAAATGGAAATCAGGACAGGAAGCACCAAGGCTCGGTTGGGGTCAGGGGAAGGCAGTGTTCCCCAGGGGGCCCTGTCCACACGGCCACTTCCTGTCCTCACAGGCCTCGACCTGCGCATCTCCCTTCCACATCTGACCCTGCCGCCACACTCCATGCACACGCGTGCACACGTGCACACTTGCCAAATATACACACGCACACCACACAGGCATGTATGTGCTCACATGCACACACCATACTGAGACGCAGACACCTTCACCTGTTCACACCCACTCTCACCCCAGATGCACAGAAAACTCACACACGCGCTCACCCCAGGCTTTTGGGGGCAGCAGCGAGGAGGTGCCTGCAACTCTACAGGGCCAACAACTGAGATCACGCTGCTGGGAGGCCGCTCTTTAAAAAAGCACTGAAGGAAGCTCTGTCCTTTCAGCCAGCCTGGGACCAGCGCCCCCAGGTCTCTGTGCTGTCTCCCTTCCCCAACATCCCCAGGCAGGCCCAGGCCTTAGGCCGACCCAGCGTCTGGGGCTTCCCAGTGTCCAGCCCCCCAAGCCCTCTCTGGGCCACCTGCTACCTCGGGTCCGTGGGGAGGGGGGCAGGCCAGACGCGAGCCCACCGCTGGGTGCAGGGGCAGGAGAGGTCACAGCCAGGGTGGGGTTCTGATTACCTGGGGGGCAGAGGGGCCGTTCAGGACCAGATGAGGGGCTCCCGTGTGGAAGTGGGGTGAGGACATGGGAGAGGGGTGCCGAGGGGGGCCGCTCTCCGGATGGTTTCAGAGGACTGGGGGGCTCCAATGGGCTGATGCCCCTTTGAGGCAGGGTGCCCACACGTCCCCTTAAATGCTGGAGTCCCAGGCTGGGGGAGGGGACTGTAAGAGTGGGTGTCTGTGTAAGTCTATATAGTGTGTGTGTGTCTATATGCTTGCGTGTGTCCGTGTGTGTCTGCGTGAGGTTGCATTTCTGTGGGCTGTGTGTGTGTGTGTATGCGTGTGTGTATGTGTGTGCGTGCGTGTGTGTGTGTGTGTGTGTGTGTGTACACAGGAACCACCTCCTCACAACACCAAATGGAAAAGTTCATGGAGATGGAGCCGGGCTGGGGGTGAACACAGGGTAGGGGGGAGGAAGGGTGGGTCCTGGGAGGGAATCTGCTTCTCACGACCCATGTCCTCGTCCACAAGCCTCATGACGTTCAATAAACACCGAATGGCAGGAAACAGGCTTGACCCTACCAGGCAGGGGTCGGGCAGGGGTCAAGCAGGACCACAGGCCCATCCTGCGGAAATGGAGGTTCCCACGACCCTCAGAGCTGCTACATGTGAGAGGTCTCACGCAGCACAGCAACGGGGCAATGCTGTTATTTAAAATGAAGTAAACGGAGGGCAGACCAGATGGCCCCAGCGGTCCCTGTCCTCGGCCTGACCCTCAGCTGCCCAAGTGACCCTGGCTGGCCCTGGTGACAGGCGCGCTGTGCCACTGGAGGGACCCGTGCCCGCGGCCTGTTTGAGGGGTTGCTGGGAGGTTTCCATGGCAACTGATAGGGGCTGAGGGAAGCCTGGCAGCTTCACACAACCCTCTCCACTGGTGGGAGCTGGGTCCCAGCAGCCCCTCCTGGAATCAGCCACCCAAGAGGGGCTGGGGGTGGCCGGACCCCCGCAGACCCATCATGCAGCCAACACACTGGGAGCCCTGGGTGAGCTGGAGCAGAACGGGCTGAGGCTGGAGAGCAAACAAAGTGGGACAGGGGCTGCGGGAAGGGCGTGGGGGTCAGGCAGTGGTCAGGGTGCTGAGCCCCCCAGGAGGACACCTGCCCCAGTGAGGGGTCACCACATGCCGGCACTGCATGTCAGCTGGTCTAGCCACCCCTTGATCTTGTGACAAGGAAGCTGATTTTCCCTCAGGCCACACATAAGGAAACCGAGGCTGCGAGGGGTGAAGGGGCCTGACCCCAAACAGAGCTCCTTGGTTTGTCACCAGTGTGCCCAGTGCTGGCTGGGCCAGGCACCCCTTATGCCGACCACTTGTCCTCCAGGAGTGTGCTCTGACCACCCCCATCTGATGCCAGGAGACAGAAGCACAGAGAGGCCAAGGGCCTGGTCCCAGGTCACACAGCACGGTGTGCAGGGAGTGGGGAAGCTGTCAGGGCATGACCACCTGGTCCTGAGACACAGTTCAGGGGACACACTGACTTCGATGGGGGTGATGGAAAATCCTGTAATTAAACACCTAGGAAACAAAGCTGGGGAAGGGGGAGCCTAACGCAGGGGAAGAGGCAGCCATGCGAAAGAGGCGGAGAGAGCTGAGCCCGTCCTCAGTCCCTGGGGTGTAGGCTGTGCCTCCCATGCTCCCCACATGGTCACAAGACCATCTCTTTGCTGTCTCAAAGCAGACCTGGAGGAGGCAAGCAAAGGAGGCCTGCACCCCGTCACACAGGGAGACTGAGGCCCAAAGAGGCCGAGGGACTGGCTGAGGTCACCCAGCTTGAGTGGCAGAACTGGCCTCCAACCCAGCTCTCCTGCCTCACGGCCCCACGAGTTTCCACGACACCCTCGTAACTCGTCCCCAAATCCCTGATTGTGTGCCTAGCACCGTGCCAGGCAGGAGAGGGATGGTCGGCCAAGTGTAGGTCTGGACGGGGCAGACACTTGTCAATGGGGAAGGAAGGGCAGTGTCACCATCGCATTTGGCAGACGGTAAACCGAGACTCAGGGCAGGGGCACAAGGGAGTCGGTGGAGGCGGGAGCAGGGGGGCAGATCCCAGGGCCCCTCGCCTCACAGCCTAGGGCTCATCCCACAGCCCCCACCCAGAGAGAGGAAGAGCTCAGGAGAGCAAAGGCAAAGAAAAACCCCAGGAGATGGCCTGCCAGTTGGTCAGGGAAGAGCCCCCGCCACTGCCTTCCCCTCCCCTCTTCTGCAGGTGGGGAGGCTGAGGTTTCTGCTCCCTCCAAGGAGATAGTGTTGCTATGGTGACCACCGTTACCTAGCAACGAAGTTGCATTGTCCTGGGCACCTACTGTCTCTCCTCCAGCTCTGCGGACAGACGTGTGTCCAGGAGCCCCCTTGTCTCAGAAAACCCACCTGTGGGGACAAGCCAGGTAGGCCGGGGCAGGAGGGGACATGCAGAGACCCTCCTTGGTCTGCGAAAATCAGAAGTGGAACCATCTCGAACAAGGCTTTGGTTTTTTTCAAAACTGGGAATAATTGTATTGATTTATGGAATAGTAATAACATTGTAAAAAAAATTTTAGCAATACAGAAAAGTGTCCAAACGAAGTAAGATTCACCATCACCTGATTTTGGTGTCATCTCCAGGACATCCCTCTCCGCCAGCTGTATTGGGGGAAAAGGTAGATGTGGATCTAAGAAGGGACCACACACTGCACAGCTCACCCCGCATGCCCACTTAGCACCTCGCTGGATGCGTTCCTGGGTCAGATGATGCTGGGGTGCCTGCCCAGAAGTCCCGCTCAGAGCCCAGGCTGGGTACTGGGCTCCCGAGTTCTGAGTCCCTGTGCCTGAGGGGGGCACGCAGGCTCTGGGCAGGGAGAGCTGTGACCAGCACACCCACAACCCCAACATGAGGAAGGGAGTACCCACCCCATGAGAAGGGTCAGGCTCCACGGTGCCAGGCTCAAAGGGGAGAGAAAGCATACTCCACCAGGAAATCAGGGCAGGCTTCCTGTAAGAGGCCCCCTTTTGGCTGAAATTAGGAAGATGAAAGGGATTAGGAAATGGAAATAAAGTAGGAAGAGAAGAAGAAGGGAACACAAGGAAGAAAAGACTGCACAGGCAGAGGCATGGAGGTGGGCCCGTGCTGGCCACCAACAGAGTCCTACTGAGTGCCCTGACCTGACTATTCAGTGCATTTTCTCACGGAAGCCTGGAGGGAGGGAATCAGGAGGGTCTGGGAGGGGAAGACAGGGCTCCGAGAGGTGGGGGGTGAGGGAGGGAGGAGGGAGAGGGAAGATGGAATAAGAATTGGGAACAGCTGATGTGTGGGGGATTTCCTGCGTACTGTCCCATTTTACAGTGTGTCAAACTGAGGGTCTGAAATTTCAGAAAAACTTTCCAAATACAATGGCCAATGTGTGGTGGCACCCTCTCTGACTTCGGTCCCCAGAGCCCACTCTGGCCACTAGCTCAGGGCTGCCCTGCCCTGCCCCATTTGTCTCAGAAATATACCTGCTGGGGCCCCAGGCATGCCAGCTCTCTCAGGACTGGTTGTGCTTTGCAGCCTGGGACCTCTGGGACCTCTCTTAGGGACGTTTGCTTTTTTTTTTAATTTTATTAAATTTTATTTTATTATTTATTTAATTTTATTAAATTTTATTATTATCATTTTTGACTGCGTTGGGTCTTCGTTGCTGGGCGCGGGCTTTCTCTAGTTGCGCTGAGAGGGGGCTACTTTTCGTTGCGGTGCGCGGGCTTCTCATTGCAGTGGCTTGTCTTGTTGCGGAGCACGGGCTCTAGGTGTGCGGGCTTCAGCAGTTGTGGCTCGCGGGCTCTAGAGCGCAGGCTCAGTAGTCATGGCACAAGGGCTTAGTTGTTCCGCGGCATGTGGAATCTTCCTGGACCAGGGATCGAACCCGTGTCCCTTGCACTGGCAGGTGGATTCTTAACCACTGCACCACCAGAGAAGTCCTGGGATGTTTGCTTTGTATCAGGGCCTGGGCTGACCACCTGATGCCCAGGACACATCTGATACAGTGGGCTTGCCCCCCAGAGGTGATGGGCAGGAGGAGGCTTTACAGGGCAGGAGGTGGTCCGCACACAGAGGGAGGCCCTTCAGTGTGACAGATGCAAGAGCCATCCTGCAGCCTGACATCCATCACAGGCAAGAAACCTGGATGGCCAGCCTCCTTCCACTCCTTAAGTTTAAATGAGCATTTAGATTTAACCCATTTAAATGAGCACATAGTAGGTACCAGACTCTGGTGCACTCAGTTCTCTTCAAAGAAGGGTTTCCTAAACATCCCCTCCTCCTGCCCCCAGAGAATTGCCCACTGCCCTCTCCTGCCCACCCTGGGCTCTGCACACACATCTACCTGTGATTCTTGCAGCTATTTGCTCCCACACTGAGCCATGAGCTCCCCTAGGGCACTATGACAGACAGGCACTGGGACTGTGGGAGCACAAGAAGGGCACCTACCACATTCTGGGCATCAGGGAAGGCTTCCTGGAGGAGGCCATCCATTTCTGTTGAGTAGGAGTTGGCCAAGCATGGAGGAAGACAATCCTCACAGCAGGAATGAGGGAACAACAGGTATAAAGCCCAGAGGCAAGAGAGGTCATTTCAAGAAACTCAGATGGTTCCAAAAGTCTGAGGTGTTGGGCGTGAGAGAAACAGCCCAACCGGAAGCTGAGTGGTCAACAGGTGCCCAGTCTCCAGGAGCCAAGCCAAGGAGCTCAGACCCTCCATCGAGTGGCTGGAGGTTATGGGCAGACAGTGAAGCCGAGGGAGACCTCTCAGGGCTGCGGCACCTTGACCTGTCTTCGTGGTGAAACCGCAAAGTGAGTCCAGCTTCCAGAGGGACTGGAGGGCCCTCGGAGCCCCACCTGCCTAATCGGTGCAGCAGGGGAGGGGCCGGATGGGGCCGTCCCTCCAGCTGCTGGGCCGTCCTGGCGGGATGCAGGGCCCTAGCCAGCACGACTGCATGGCTCCTGGTCCAGGGGCTCTGATCCAAGGACCACTGGGGTCCACTCTCTCCATTAGCCCTGACCAGGGCCACGGTGGGGCTCCACGTGGAACCCTCCAAGTCTTCCACCTCCCCAGCCTTGGGGCTCTCTCAGGATGAACCGGGCCCCCCAAAGCCCAGAGGCCCCTGCCGCTCAGCCCTGCACGTGCTGGTGGGAGTCAGGGAGAGGCCCGGAGCCCAACCCCATCTCTCCCCACACCCCACAGGTGCCTTCTTCCCATTGGCCCAGCTTCCTGGCTGCGTGGGGTTTTTTCCATTAAGAGACATCCCCCCACCTGGACCCTGTTTGAGATGGTAGTCACGGAGGCCAGCAGGGAGGCGCCCCGAGCCCACCCAGTGCACTCCTCCTAGGAGAAGCGGTGCATGTAGGGGCAGGTTTGGCCAGGAGCTCCCACGGTGAGAGTGACCCCCGCCCTGGGGCGCATCAGAGGTCTACCTGGAGGTGGGCTAGGATCACCAGTGGGGAGCTCAGGCCCTCCTGGGGCGATGCCCACTGCCGCCTCTCATTTCCCGGCACAAACACACAGGCGTGACTGGGGAGATGGTGTAAAGCCCCACTCACAGGCTCCTGAGGGAGGCCCAGCCACTGCGTCTTCCTACTTTCAGCTGCACCTGCAGGACCACATTTAATCTGATGAAGCATTCAGTAGGGAACGTTTCTGTTCCAGCCCAGAGAGGCCTTCCCTTCCCTTCCCTTCCCTTCCGGGGCCAACTGCCAACATCCCCGCAGGCAGCCTCAGGCAGAAGGGAGGATGTGGCCCACGTCACCCTCCAATCCTCATGGCGAAATGGGGGCTTCGGTCTGGCAGGAAGCAGGCTGCCCAGAAGAGGAGGCAGGGGGCCAGCGGTGGGCTCACGCCCCCAGGACTTGGTTCACCGTTCAATCCTTCGGCATCCTCTGGGCATCTCCCCAAGGCCAGCAGCATGGAGGCCAGCCTCCTGCCTGGGGGAACACCCCGTCTGAAGGAGTGCTCAGGGCTGGAGAGAGGAAGCACCTGGGGGCCTGAGAGGGCTTCTAGGAGGAGGCAGTGTGGAAACCAGGCCTTCGTGACAAGCAGAGACAGGCAAAGGGGAGAATGGTACTAGTCTGTCTGTGGGTTCCCTAAGCAGTCTTTCTGTTGTGCTAGGCCTGGGCTCGTGAAGGGCCCCAGAGCTCACCCACAGACCCTCGGAGTGGGGAGGGGACTCCAGAGAACAGGCTGGGATGGGAAGCTGCCAATGCTGATGGGGTGTGATGGACAGAGGCCCCCGCACAACTGGCCAGGTGGGACCCAGGAGCATGTAGCCCTGGGCTGGGCCAGGTTCCTGGGTTCGGGCCAGCTCTGCCCTGACCGGTTTGGAGATTGCAACGGGTTGAGGTCTGCTTGGAGCTCGCAGGTAGGATGCCCACATCCTAAACCCAAGAACTTGTGACTGTGACCTTATTTGGAAAGTGCTTGTAAATTGGATTATCTGGGGGGGGCCTGAATCCCAGGACAAGTGTCCCTGGAAGAGACAAGACACAGAGGAGGGGCCGTGTGAAGGCAGAGGCGGAGGCCGGACAATTCAGCCCTGAGCCAAGGAGCACCCGGGGCCACCAGGAAGAGGCAGGAGGGACCCTCCCCTGGAGCCTCGGGAGGGCGCGGGGTCCTGATGACACCTTGATTTTGGGCTTCTGACAACCGGTCCCCGAGAGAATGAACTTCTATTGCTTTAAGCCACCCGGTTTGTGGCAATGTGTCACGGCAGCCCCAGGACACCAACACAGGGACCTTGGGCGGCAGCAGCCTCTGTCCAGGTACCAGCCCTGGGAACAGCAGGAAGACGACAGGTGGGTGAAGGCGGGCGAGAGGGGGTGCCCAGCCTGGCCGGGAGTGGCACAAGGAGAGCTCGACTCGACTCTAGAACAAACTGTCCTGCTGCCCGAGCCCTGCACACGGCCGCCACCAGGGCCGACACCCTCCGGCGCCGCCAGCTCATCCCGAGGTGTCACCCAGAAGGCCAGGCCCGCGGAAACGACAGATGAGCCCGACTCGACGCCTCCAAGGACCCTTTCAGGCCTGGCCACTCTCGGGCCAACTGCGGGGAAAGTGGAGGCCCAAGGAAGGCGCGGGGGGGGGGGGGGGGGGGGGCAGCGGGAGGGCCGTGGCCTGGAGTCTGGTTTCGAGGCTCCCAGCCCTCCGATGGGACAGCGGCGCCCCTTGCTGGCCACAGCGCCCCTCACGTATCCGGCAGGAACCCAGGAGCCCAGTTACTGCATCAGCCAGGATCCTGGGCCATCCAGGTTCTCAGCGTGTTACGGACCAGCACAGTTGCCGTGTGTTTAAGCAGCCACGTCACTGTGCGTCTCGTCCTCAGTATCTGGTGCACATTCGAGTGCAAGCCCCTACCTTGCCTTACCCGTGAATCCTCCCCACCCCACGGAAACGGGGATCTGGGGGCGGGGGGTGGGCCTGTTTCCTCATCTGTGAAATGGGCATCTGGACAGCCCCCGTCTTTCCCCGTCCCCCCATTAGGGGGTGCTGTGAGCACGCTGAAGGCGCGGTAGGCGGGTGCTCTGCACACAGTCTCCTGACGGGGCAGGGGTGGGAGCGGGCCACCTTCTGTCTGTGCAGCCTGGGCAGTCACGCAGGTCCCCGTGCTCAGAAGGGCCAGAACGTGGTTTAGGCTCTGCTGCCACCACCTTTAAATTTAACCATTTTTGAACAAGACGCCCTCCCAGTCACGTGGCCCCGCGCCCCACAGATCACGTCCCGGCCCTGAGTGTAGGAACCACTATTTGGAGCCCTTGAGCTGATAGATGCACCCCTCCAGCCCAGGCTGCCGGGTGAGCTGGGGCTGCCCGCTGCCCCCTGTGCTCCCCGACAGGTGGAGGCTGTCCCCACTGCCTCCTGTCCATGGAACTGTGTCCAAGCAGCTGGGAAGCCTTCCCGGATCTCTGGGCTGGCAAGACGCCTCCCCTAGGCTCACTCAACCTGGGCCTCCCTGGGGGGTTGCCAAGAGGGTGCAGGTGAGTGTCCAACTCTGCCCCAAGAGGGCCTAAACCTGGGGGTTCATCCTCCAGACCTGTCGGGGATGGTGCCCGCCGAGGCCCAGGTCCTGAGGAGCCCCCGAGATGGGCGGTCAGCTCTCAGGTCACCCAGCCACAAGCCGGCTCAAGATGAGATCCATGGCGCTCTGCTGCCATCTCGTGGCTTATTGGGGAAAGACAGCATACCCACCTGGGAAGGTGGTAGGTGGGTGGGGCCGGCAACGGAGGCGGAGACCGGGACACCAGGTCGGGAGGGCCACCAAGACAGGGATGCGAGTTCCAGGGGGACACTGTCCCTGTCCCAGCACCATTCTCCAAGTCACTGCTCTGTCTGCTCGCCCGGTAGACAAGGGACCAAGGGGAAGTGAACATGGCCATGACACTGGTGAGTAGCCGGGACCCCCGGGACTCCCAGGTGGGTGTCCATAAGCCAAGCCCCAAGCCCCCCTATGGAGAGGTGACAGGCTGCTCAGAGGACATTTAGGGTTTGGGGTTCCAGCATCTCCTCCAAGCGGATGGTCCTCGTCCTCTTTCCAGGTCTTCAAACACAGCTTACAATCCTCTTTCCTACTGGCCGACCCTCCTGCGTAGACAGACAGGAGCCGCCATGAGCAGAGATCCCAGTTTTGCCCTCATGGATGCCCACGGGTGTGGGGACTTTAGAAGTGAAAATAGACCTCTAATACCACCTATTCAATGTACAGATGGCGAATGACGTGAGCGGGAAGGGCAGGAGGACAGGGGGATCAGTGTTTAAGAAGCATTTTGCCCTCAGACCCAGATTCAGATCCCAGCCTGGCCACTTTCCCACCTTGTGATGGATTTCATCCACCTGCCTGAGCCTCCGTGCTCACGCCTGTAAGACAGGTGGAGGGTCTTACCTCCTAGGCCGACCTGGAGAATTAAACAACGTAATATTTATAGACTGCTTGGCCAAAGCTCGGGGTCAAAGACAAGCTCCACAGACCCCGCCAAGCACCTACCATGAATCTGGCTACATAGCAGTCTGCTGGGGGCAAGGGTGGATGCCCACAGCATCCTCTCTGCCCCAAGTGACACCCAAGTGAATGCCCCCCAAAGGCAGGGGTGTCGATGGGGTGCCAGGGAATACCTGAGACCAGCATCCACAATCCACAGGTTCACCCTGGAGATGCCACTAAGCCCCCGTGGCCCCTGGGGGCCGCCTCCTGAACCACTGCTCAGGACAGGGCAAGTCCTGTCTTCCTCCCCTCATCTCCCAGAGCCCCTCCCAAGGTCAGGTCATCTCCATCTCCGACCTGAATTTTAAACCATAAATCAGAGTCTGGGCTCCCTGCTTAAACACCCTGTGGTCGCTTCCTCTGTCCTGAGATAGAGCCTAAACCCCTCTCTGGGCTCCGAAGCCCTGGACATTCTCTCTCCCCATCCGGGTCCTCTGCTCCAGCCCCTCTGAGCTGTGCTGGGTCCCTCTCCGGGCCTTTGCACGGGCTGTGCCTCTGCGGGAGTGGTCTTCTCCCCGTGCACCATCACCTTCCCCCGGCCTCAGCAGAGCCTCTGTGAGGCCCAGCCCTGCCTCCTCCCAACACTGCAGGCCAGCCCCCCAGGGCACAGCCGCCAGCTTCCCGGGGAGAGGTGTCCCACTGGCGTTTGCCCAGGGGTGCCCGGGTGGTACCACTTACCTGCCTTTTCTCATCCATTCTCTGCAGCGGCAGCCCCACCTGTGACCCCTGCTCTGGGCTCCCCAGTCCTGCTGAGGGCTTCAGGTTCATGCAGGAAGCCTGACTCTGGGTCCATTCCCTTGTCACCTCCACGTACATGTGCTGAATAACCCAGGACCACAGAGATGTCTCCTCTCCAGAGCCTCCAGGAGAAAAGACTCGTACCCGATGGACTGTATTAAAAGGCAGACCAACCAGAGGCAACCAAGACGCCCCTCAGCAGGTGGATGGATAAGTAAACTGTGGTGCATCCTGACCATGGACGATTACTCGGCAATAAAAACGGATGAGCTGTCAAACCGTGAAAAGACATGGAGGAGCCTTAAATGGATATCAGCAAGTGAAAGAAGCCAACCTGAACAGGCTCCAGACTGTATGATTCCAACTCTATGACATTCTAGGAAAGGCAACACTGTGGAGACCAGTGGTTGCCAGGGGTTGATGAATAGGGAGAACACAGAGGATTTTTAGGGAGCGAAAACACCCTGAATGATACCACAATGGTGGATGCATGTCATTATACATTTGTCCAAACCCATAGCATGTCCAACACCAAGAGTGAACCCTAATGTCCACTATGGACTCTGGGTGACAGGGGTGTGTCAGTGCAGGTTCACCGACTGTAACAAATGTACCACCTGATGGGGGATGCTGATAATGCGAGAGACTGTGCACGTTTGGGGGCAGGGGGTGTATGGGAAATCTCTGTACCTTCCACTGAATTTTACCGTGAACCCACAACTGCTCTAAAAACTACAGTCTATAGATTTAAAAGAGTTTTAAGTCAGATTGAGAAGTGCCGTAAAGGAGGCGCAGACGTCTCTGGAAGTCGGGGCCCAAGGGTGTGCGAGGGACCCCATCCCACCTGGTGGAGCCAGGAATCACCAGATGATCTATGGATCCAGCAAAGCCAAGTTCAGTGTCTGCATTGTAAGGTGGGGACACCCCTGGACGGAGTCTCAGGAGTGTCTTGGAAAGGGGAGGTCAAGGGCGGGCCTTTGCAGGGTTGGGGTCTGGATTTGAGGGGAGACTGGCTGGGGCAGGGTCACGTTCCTGCCGTGGCAGGTCGGGATTGGTGGATGCAGCAAGGGGCGGCTTTCCGAGCGCTTTTTGGCGAGCCAGCAGTCACTTCAGGATGAGGAATTTGCCCAGAGTTCAGATAAATGGATTTTCAGGAAGTTCCCCAAACAATAAAGTGCTTTGCAATTTTATCTTCCTGGGCAAGAACTTTCTGGAATGGTCATATTAACATCTTAGTTCTCGGTCCAATGAGCCACGTGGTTGCAGACAGTTTGTTCTCAGACCCAGGGAAAGGGCCAGGGACCGACCAGCAAGAGCAAAAGCTGAGCTGTGAAGTGCAGAACTCATGGGGGTGGATCACATGAGGCCTCAGTTTTCCCATCTGCAAAATGGAGTGTGGGCCTGCATGGATTCACAAGGCCCTTCCAGCTCTACCGGGTGGGCCGGTTTGAAGCTGGGGCAGGGGGAGCCTGGGAAATTGCTCATGCGAGGCCACAGTGGGACAGCAACAGGGGCAGAGTTGAATCCAGATGTCCCAGCACCCAGTCCAGTCCCCTCCCTGTGCCACCACCCCCACCAAGAACCAGTGCTGAGAAGGGAAGGAGACCAGGAAACCAGGGGCAAAGCTGGGGACTGGGGGCTGGGTCTGCTAGAGAGGTGACCCCCTCCCCCTCTCCTTTCACAGCTAACCAGTCCCAGGCCCTGACCCCTCTGCAGCCCCTCCATGGCTTCTTGTCCCTCGGTCCCTCAGCCACCCCCTGTCCCCACCTCCTCTCCTTACATCTCCTTGGATGGACCTAACCCACCTCCTCAAATCCCTTCTCCACGCTGAGGTCAGTCTCCCCAAAATCCAAGTCTGCCCTTGTCACTCACCCACTCAAAACTCCCCCATGGCTTTCCGTGGCCCTCCAGATAAAGGACCCACCCTATCCAAATCCTAGCTGCCTGTTTTGCAGAAGTTGATCCCAAAATTCATATGAAAAAGCAAGGGACCCTAAAAAGCCAAATAATCTTGGAAAAGAAGAACAAAGTTGGAGGATTCCCACTTCCTGATTTCAAAACTTACTACAAAGCTATAGGTATTAAGACAGTATGGCACTGGCATAAGGAAAGTTGTATAGGCCAGTGGAATGGAATGAGAGCCCAGAAGCAAACCCACACGTTTATGGTCAACTGATATTCAACAAGGGGGCCACGACAATCAGTGAAGAAGAATAGTCTTTTCAACAAATGGTGCTGGGCAACTGCACATCCACATGCATGCGAATGAAGTTGGATGCCTATCTCACACCATATACAAAAATTAACTCAAAATAGATCAAAGACCTAAATGTAAGAGGTACAAATCTTTGGGACCTTGGATCAGGCAACGGTTTCTTAGATATGACACAAAAAGCACAAGCAACCAAAAAACAAAAAACAGAGATATTGGACTTCATCAAAATTAAAACCTCTTGTGCTTCAAAGGATATAAAGAACTACTACAAGTCAACAATTAAAGAAAACAAATAACCCAATTTTAAAATGATCAAAGGATTTGAAGAGACGCTTCTCCAAAGAACCTATACAGGTGGGCAACAAGCACTTGAAAAGATGCTCAAGGTCCTTAGTCATTAGGGAAATGCAGAGATACCACTTCACACCCAGAAGGTTGACTTTACTAAAAAGAAAAAGAAAGAAAGCAGACAATAGCAGGTGTTGGCAAGGGTGTGGAGAAATTAGAACCCTGATCATTGTTGGGGCGAGATAAAATGGTGCAGTCATTTTGAAGAACAGCCTTGCAGTTTCTCAAGAAGTCAAACGTAGAGTTACAGTATGACCCAACAATTCCACCCCTAAGTACATGCTCAAGAGAATAGAAAACACATGTCCACACAGAAATTTGTAGCCCCATTATTCACAGTAGCCAAAAAGTAGAAACAATCCAAATGTCCATCAGCTGACGAGTGGGTAAGAAAATGTGGTGTATCCCTCCCATGGGCTATTATTCAACCATAAAAAGGAATGAAGACTAATATATGCTACTTCCTGGATAAACCTCTAAAACATGCTGAGTGAAAGAAGCCAGACACAAAAGGCCACACGTTATACGTTTCCATTTATATGAAGTGTCCCGAGTAGGCAAATCCACAGAGACAGAAAGCAGACTGGTGGTTACCAGGGGCTGGAGGGAGGAGAGAATGGGAAGTGACAGAGCTTCTTTTGGGGGAGACAAAGGTGAGAATTAGATAGTGTTGATGGTGGCACAACCTTGCCAATATACTTAAAACCACATTGTTTAAAAAAAAAAAAAAACAGAGACTTCTCTGGTGGCACAGTGGTTGGGGGTCCACCTGCCAATGTGGGGGACACGGGTTCGAGCCCTGGTCCAGGAGGATCCCACATGCCACGGAGCAGCTAGGCCTGTGCGCCACAACTACTGACCCTGTACTCTAGAGCCCACAAGCCACAACTACGGAGCCCACGTGCCACAACTACTGGAGCCCGAGCACGTAGAGCCTGTGCTACGCAACAGAGAAACGCCACCGCAGTGAGAGGCCTGCACACCGCAATGAGGAGTGGCCCCGGCTCGCCGCAATTAGAGAAAGCCCATGTGCATCAATGAAGACCCAACGCAGCCAATAATGAATTAATTAATTACCAAAAAAAGCACACATTGTACACTTAAAGAAGGTGAATTTTGTGGTACGTGAATTGATTTCAGGGTTTTTTTTAAAGACCTCGCCAAACTCCTTATCCAGCATCTGGGACCCTCCAGGGAAGCCCCCATAAATCTCCCACTTGAATCCCCCAGTCGACCTCCACAGCCATAGGAAGTCCAGGAAGTCACATCCCAGCCTCACTGGGTACCCCTTGTCGCAGCACTCATCACCTGGCATTGAGGTGGCCCCCGTATGCCTCCATCTCCCCCATCCCGATGTGAGTTCCCCAAGGTTGGGGACCAGAGGATACCCCTATGTACACAGCACCCAGCAGGTGCTCCACAGAGCAGGCTTCAGACAAGGAGCAGTGATGGGTGGATGGATGAATGGATAGACAGAGGGATTATGGATGGCTGGATGGAC
>NW_021703783.1:95996544-95996708 GCF_005190385.1 Monodon monoceros
GATGAGTGAACTACGGATGGATATGTGAATGGATGGGTGGATGGGTGTGTGAATGGATGGATGGATGAATGTGTGAGTGGATGAATGGATGGATGGTTGGGTGTGTGAATGGATGAATGTGTGAATGGATAGATGCGTGGGTGGATGGGTGTGTGAATGGATGG